>NC_142711.1:49183910-49486941 GCF_055471065.1 Atractosteus spatula | reverse complement strand
AAAACAGTGCTTATGTACAAATTTAATTTCAAACAATGCTAGCAAAACTACCTGAAAAAGAAGGTATTTTACTCTTGAATAAAGTAGCATTATACAGTAAATCTTAAGGGTTTCTACTAACTACTGTAATATTAGTGACATTTTATCAGTATTTGAAAAGGTTTAATAAGTATTATATATGGAAACTAAATTAAAATATAAAATATCTTCAATAGCTCATGTCATTGATATGCATCTTATGAGTTTCATGGAATTTGGAATATTGCACACTGAAATTAAAGACTCAAATTTTAAAACATTGTAGCGGCGAGGCTTATTAATAAGAAAGAATTAAGTGTTCTGAGCCTTCCCAAATGAGGCCCCATTTCTCTGTTCATCTCTGTGGTGCAGCCACAGAGAAACTATTCATGCAGGCTGATTTAAGATGTTTTCTTTTGATAAGAAACAAGCTCCCAAAGGGGGATGCACTTAGCTAAGCCTGGCTATCATGATCAATGGTCATCCATTGGCGCATATCTGTCTAGGGAGTGCCAGATGGACATCTGGACTGCATTACTAAGTGTCAGGAGTAAGTGACTCATATCTCACCTTGATCAACCAATCAGGGACTGGTAGGGCCGAGTAACCCACGTGGGACTCTGATGCCTGTGGAACTTTCAGCCAATCAACGAGCTGAAGTTCCTCCAGGTAAAAACAGGCAACACAGAGAGCCTGAGAGATTCAGTAAGATTCAGTAAGATTCTGTGGAGAATTCTCTGGACTTTTCTACAGGGAATTCAAAGAAGAATTCCAGGGCAGGACGGCCCAGGAGCAGAAGGCTCCCAAGGGCAGGACATTCTCGCAGCGCGCCTCCTGACCATCCTGAGACTCAGCCCGGACAACCACGGAACGGCCAGTGTGTCCTAGTGCCAGAACTTTCCTTTGTTCTAAGAGTCTAGAGTGGAGGTTGCCAGAGAGTAACCAGCAGCAGGCCTCGTGAACAGGTCGGAACTGTGGACAGCTGAATCACTATTCAGAACTAGCGCTTCATCAGGAACGAACCGGTCCTCTTCCTGACCTGCTGGGACCCACAGTAATTTTTCTCCTGTGCACAAACTTTGCTAGTTAAAGCCAACACTAACTAGCCGGTCAGTGAGCATCAGCAGCGCACCGTCGCAAGCCGCACAGCACAGCCTGGCACACAGCCAGAGAGCGCGGATTGGACAGCAACAGCCTGCAACTGTTTCTTTGAGCCCGCAGGAGATCTGAATCCCCAGAGATTGGATGAGTATTCAACTTCAATGCATTACAGCTCGAGAATTCAATTGTTATCCCAACCAGTTGATATCAATTTAATTCCTAAGAGTTATGTACTTGTTTTGAGTATCTAATGTAGAAGTTATAACCAAGTTCAGTTACGAAACGGTCTTAATGAATGATATACTGAACGTATGTCCTCTTGATGTGTAACTCTTCGTAACTGATTGAATATATACCTTTTGTATTCTGATAACCCTCTCGATAAGATCTGTTAGGTTTATATGCATATTCTATGTATTAATAAATGTATCCTCGTGTATTAGTACCTGTGTGTGTGCGTTGTTTGAGTTATGTCGCATGGTTGGATTCTAAAGCCATCGCAAGAATCAACTTTGTGATTTACTGCTACAATTAATAATTGTCACAGTAAATGCCCAAACCCTACAGAACTGGTGCCTTCAGAGAGCCACTACATTACATTTTGGCTATGGCAACGTTACAACATACACGTATAATATATGCACAATTTAATAGTTACAAAGCAAAGTGTAAAGGTGTAATTTTAAATAATTAAATGAGAACTTAAGAACTCTTTGACTTTTTTTTTTATGTGGGATATTTTAATTGTTTTCTATGCATTGTGGTGCCATGGGGGTAGTTGACACCACATTGGGCATGGTCAGGCTCTCATTCTCCCCTATCTAAATTCTTTTGGGTTCCTTTTCTCCTTTATCTTACATGCACTTTCCTCCAAGAGTGGTGATCACACTGACCCCCTCATCGGGGTAACAGGATATACAGTATGACTCCACATTCCATTACTTCCGGGCCCTTTGACATCAGTCTCAAGTTCATCCTGTTGTCCTCACTGCTAGGAGCCTCCTGCTCCCAGACCCCAACACAGCCTCCTTCTCCTACTCCATTAGGCCACTGTTTCACACACAGCCAGTGCCTCGGGCTCCCAGGTCCGCCTCCAGTCCCGACATCCTCTCCCGAAGCCACCAGGTTGGGTTACACAAACTACCTACATCACCGAGTCTCTTCAGCACTACACACCGTGCCAAGACCCAACACACTGTCCCTCTCTAACACACACACCTCTCTCTCTGGCACCCCACTCTCGCGCCCTTAGATTGTGAACTCACAGCTGCCAGCGCACATCACATCGTGCCCAGCCACCAATGTGTTACACCCTGCAGCTGCCAGCGCATCTCACTATCTCCCCGAGGGTGCAGCCAGATAGATCCTACTCACTTCCCCAATACCATGTATTGCCAGGGGGAGGGTCTCTCTACCACACAACCCACTCTAGTCCACACACATTAACTCAATCATACAGCAGACACGACAGCCCTGCTGTCACACCCTAGCAGGATGCATTCCCTTTAAATCTTTCGATGATCTCATAAAGCTCCGTTTCTTTTGTCAATCTCCTCGCAGACTGACATTTTCACTTTTTTCCTTGCAGCCTGGTCCTCACAATCCCCTCCGGAATTGTCGTTCTTCTCCACCCTCGAGCAGGGTTACTACAGTGGCTAATCAAGTCTTTGTTCACTCATACACAGCGGTACGCTCTTCTAACATCGCCCTGACTAGTGGTGTCTCACACCCGCTACTGTCATGCTTCAGCCCGGCTCTCTCACAGCAGAGCCTCCGCAATTATACTCCACTGCAGCCACAGCAAGACTGAGGTCCTACTAGCTCTTTCCCCCTCTTTAAACCACTTCTACACCTGCCGTTCATTAACTTATTCACGTCAGGTGTGGTTTCAACGGCAACGCGTCTTCCTTAATCCGGTGCTCCGCCCCCCACACCAAACACTCCCTGCATTGTAGTTCTAAATGTCAATGCATATCTCTGGATGCATAGCACTGAGATGAATATCATTTCAACAGTATTTTAGGAAAAGCTACAGTACATATTGAAGCCTTCAGACATTGAGAGATATGCCTCAGAATTTTGGTCACTTATCACAATAATAAAATAATCCATCCTTCCATTCATCAGCAGGACACGATCTGGATGGGACACCAGTTTATTGCAGAATAATGTCTTAATTAAATATTGTCTATGTATCATTTTTTTTCCTTGAGTAACCAAAGACCCACCTTTCACATTTGGTGTTCACATGAGATAGAGGCCTCATACTGAGACTGTTCATGTGGAAATTGCGTGTGGTGCGAATATCAGGTTTTTCAAATTTGATGGACATAAAAAACAAAAACAAAGGACATCTGAGAGCTGCTGAGCAAAAGATTCTGTGTTTCACTGTCATCAGTTCCTGTCAGGTTGAGGAGATGCACTAGGAAGCAAACTTTCTAGCTGGTGACCTGGGTTTGTGGGGGGGGGGGGCTGTGTGCCACATTTTTTTTATTTTCATGTCAGTACACTGTGGGGTGGAAAAGTTTGCAAAGCAGTAAACTAGAGCAAAGGACGATAAAGCTACAAAAAGATAGGACAAGAAATTTGAAAAACAGTCTTTTATCATTTGAATGTATAAGCAACACAATATTCTGTAATACTAATTTAGTTTAATTTAATTATACAACCTGTAACAAAATTATCAAATTGTGGAATACAGTATGAATGATGTTTTTTCAGGAAAGTTGGTTTGCGAAACCTTGGACATGGCTCTCTAAGTTGCTTATTCTTATCTTATTCTGCTTACAATTTGATTGAAATTTTACAATGCTCAACAAAAACATGCTATCGACGGTCAATAGCAGACTTCCAATTAAATGTTATTTAGGTACAGTACTTCAAATTCAAATCAACATCTAAATAGATAAGAACAAGGCAGTAAATATAAAAAGAATAAAAATTAATTCAAATAAAGCAAATTATGTGAAAAGGGTAAAGTTTAATTTTATTTTGTAACATTGGGTTTACTTTCAGGGAGAGACTATTGTACTGTATATCTGCATGATACACAGTTGGAAAGGCCTGTCACTCTTTTTTTATGCTTACAGAGATAGTCTGGCAAGTTTTCAATGTCATAGGAAATGCTGCATTCCATTGCTATTACAGCAATTTGTAGTTCATATAAAGTCTCTTTGAATGGATGTTTCCATATTTCCATATCTTCTTGGTATTTATCTTAACAGATAGACAACAATGTGGATAAGCATCCAAATGATTTTTTTTATTGACCTAGAAACTTATGAACATGTTGAACATGATTGCTAACAAACCATTAATACTTGATAATGTCATTGAAATCAGTATGTGTACAGTATATACTGTAGGCATTCCTTCAGGCAGCTCCTTTCCAATTCTGATGATCCTGTGTAGTGGCATCACTGGGGAGGACATCTACATGGTGATTACTGGTAGCACTATCTTATAGATCCAGGGTCCTGGCTTTAATTGAAGCTTCAGGCACCTGGCTTTTTCATACTCCCCCTTGTTTGCATGGGTTTTTGGAAGGCAGCCCAGTGTCCTTCCACCTCTCAAATGGCATTTGATTGGTTACAATGAATTGCCTCCTTTTAATTGAACCCAGGGTTAGATGTTGTTCTTAGTACAGCTAAGGGGGCATTTACAGTATGAGCAGAACTGGCTACATGACTAAACTAGATTCAAATTGGGTTCAATGGTCTCTTTTCATTTTTAGCTGTTCTGTATTTCTGTCTTCAGGCCATATATGTAAGAGGATCTGTTTGTTAGATGGGGTCTTAGTTAATAGTAAGTGCACTAGTCAAGTGACAGTGAACAGATAGACCACAAATATGACTGTTCTCTGTGGCAAGTATGCATAAATCACCTTTTCATGTGTAAACCTTTGAATGTGCACACATTCCCACATGTGTTATTTCCATATCTGTTACTTCATACTTAGGAGATAAAACAATAAGAGGCTATGAGCACTTTTGTACATGCATATTGCGCTGAAACAGGTCCATTGATTAAGATTTCATAAATAATAAAAGACCTGTCTATCTTTAAAGTTCCATTAGACAGATGTTAAGTGGATTTTCCTCTTAAATCTGTTCAATTATTGCTATCATGATTGAAATATTTAAGCAGGTACCACACAATCTTACACAGTACATGCACCTTCTCAGATATTACTCACACTCACACAAAGCATTTCAACAACAAACGCAAGGTCTGAGAATGCTTTTATTTGGCAACAACAGCAAGTCTTGTGGGTTCTGAAAGGAAGCTCCCCCCAGAAATACCCTTAAGGTAATAAAAGTAAGCACCGTCGTTCTGTTTAAAACCTGAAGCACTGTGAAACAGAAGCAAGGATCTCCCTTTTAAGAGGGAATTTTTGCAGTGATGTTGTCAGAATACACTGGGAACAAAACTGGCAGAATATGTTCATATCTTGAATCAACACTCTAAATGAAAATTGAAATGTTTGTGTATGGACATGTACAATATGTGTTCATACACAAAAACACAGTATCCTTCACATCTGTGTTGCTCCTTAGTCACTCTGAGAGAATGTTCTAGAATTTCCTTTAAATAATTTTAATGACATTTGCATTGGAGTGTGTTTTTAGACCTTATTTCATAACTCAAGGGCATTCTCGTCTTCCTCATTTTGCCAGGCAGTGAATATAATTATATATTGCTGAGTATCAAGCTTTCCATGTCACTTTTGAATAATTCAGAAACAAAATGGATGGTAGCTTTTCTTAGCAAGGACTTATAAATGATAGATTATTATTATTAATTTATCTGGATGATGCTGTTATTTAAGGAACTTGGAGAAGTTACAGTTATTACAGTTTTTACATAAAAATGGGGGTATCTATTTATATAACTGGATCATCTGGGCTAAGTACCTTACACAAGGTTACAACACCAGAATCCTCACCTGTAAATAAGACATAAAAGTCAAGATCATATAAGAATCCTGATTATTACTCTAGTTAATATTTGGTGTACAGTTTTTCTGTCTTAGAAATAGAAACATTTTACAAATAAATGCAAATAAAGCTTGATAGAATTGCTTGTTGATTTTAAATCTTGAATTGGAAAAAATATGACAACATCAAAGAAACTTCCTTATGCAAATTTTCTGAGACTTTAAAATGAAAATTTCAGAAACCATGCTTTCAGATTGTGTTCTCAGATTACTTATAGAAAGTGCCCAAAGATATTTAGATAATATACAAAGATAGACAAAGATATTTAATTAATATTTAATATTATTTATAATATTAATATTATTTATAATATTATTTTAATATTATTTTAGATGTAATGTGTTAATATGTTCTCCAAATAGAAAAGTGTGATCTTTCACTACACATAGAAAAACACTATCACATATTATTTACAGATGTTATAAGTAAAAACGTTTTAAAAAACATACCAATGTTTACTCCTTATAAAAATAAATTGGAAGACATTCTTGACAGAACAGATTCTTTGAACCACAAAACAAATGATTTTGATATATATAAGGAATATACTGTACCTTGTAGGTAATTAATAATTACAATTTAAAAAGAAAATAATCTTTTACTTTGTATGCTAGTACATGTATGTTGTGGAATTTATTCTCCATGCAATTTAAACTACAGTATGTTGGCAGACATAAGGAACAACAATAGTACCGATTCCAATTAATAATCTTGCAAGCACAAGTTGAATAAACGAAGCGTGTTCAGTCTTCAAGATACTTTCTACTTACTGTATATTTAATTAGTGGTATAGACATTAGCCCAGAAATGTATAGGTTTAGATCAAAGATTACTCCATTTAATTTGAAGGGTTATACTGATTGTACAGGTTGCATTCCCACAAATATGTCCCACTGTTTTCTTTTTATGCAATTAAAATGAGACATAAAGAAATAATATTTCCCATTTTAATAATGCCCATTTTTTTACTGATTGTATACAGCATCTCAATTTTAGTATTACTGATTCTCACACTGTTTTATATGTTGCATTTATTGTATGTAAAATAAGCTTTTCGTACCAGATATTTAAAATAACTTCTGCATAAATAATTTAATTCTATAGATTTCTACATGCTTCTATTTTCTAGTAATGAGAAACAAACTTTGTTACTATAGGAACACATTAACAAAAGTTTTACTTTTGGAATCCAGATTATTGACACCAAAAACAATGTTTGCAATAATTTATCGTGACAGAGTTATGCATATAATAGCCAGTGTTTTGTTGAGTGTGTTGTGTTTATTTTACCTCTTTGGTGTCTACTTCCAATTCCACTTAAGCTCAGCCTGCTGCCCGAACACAACAGAAGGCAGGCATCACAGATGGAGTGGCACACTGTTTGCTTAGACACCTGTCAATTGGCACACAGTCAGAGGTGACACATTTGATGTTTAGGGGTGCTGAGCTGGAGGTCCCAGACCTGGAAGAGAGGAACAGAAACGAAAATAAGGAGACTGGAAGAAATAGCACACTTGACCTGGGCCTCCATTAATCTGAGTCATTGGAAGAGATATAGATGTTATATAAAGCAAAAAATTGTCAATCTTAAGAATTAAAGAATCGGTTTGCAATAGAAATTAGAGGATGCTGAAAGATCTTGGAGAATATTCACAATATTACCAGACTTAGAATAACCTGCTAGGGCAAGTGATAAAGCTGGCCATTGAATTAAGTCTTGGTTGTTTTTCCAAATAGGATATAATTCTTTTTTTCAGAAGGATCATGTGATTTAGACTAAATAGGAGTTATGAAGGATTTTTGCTAACATCGACCTTAAAATGGGAGTGAGTGGGAATACCTTTTAGATAGAACACTATAATGCATTTCCACTCCTCTTTTTTATTAATCTAATAGATATACTGTATCTGTGAGGTCCTTATGTAATTCAAACCCATGGCATTGATGATAATTCTGAAACATACAGTATCATGAGATTCATATTCTGTCAGTTACTGTATGAAAAAGTTCATAAATGCTCAGCTCTAATCTTTTGTGATTATTTTACATTGAGGGATGATCTGCTTTTTACTGAAACAGCTGCACTATGTTAAAGCACATTTAGTCTGTATATTACATAAACAAATTTAATTTATGTTGGAAATTGTCCTCTACATTATTTCTTCTTCCTGCCAGTTTCAGGTTTTCCAATGAGCTGAATATCATACTTAATAAAGAAGTATGACAATTTAAATCATTGTTTCATCTTTGTTAAATATAAGCCTTTAGAAGGATTTCTGATTGAAATGCCAGCTCTGTTTATGAAAGAAGTACAGTAAATGTACAGTATGTGCACGATTGTACTGCATGTGTTCCAAAAGAATATGAAAAAATATTTTCAGGAATACAAGTAACACTTACAAAATAGTATAAAGTTATTTATATAGGTCTCTATATAAACGTCCTGAGTTTGCATATTGCAAAAAAAATGTTTTTGCATAAAACCCAAAATGAAGTATGAAGATTTTCAGTTTGTTTTCTATTCACATCCAACAACATAATCTGCTATACTACATTGAAACTGTTTATTTGAGAAACTTGTTATAGTTATTATTTTAACATACACAAGTAAAAATAATGTCTGTGTCTCTTTCCTTTTCATTGGAATACCTAAACAATCAGAGGCTACAAGTCCAGGAAAGGCTTTGCTTTACAAATTGCATTACATAATGACAAAGGCCTAAAGTGATAAGTTGTATAGGAATACATAGAAATAAAATTGAATATGTCATTTATTACTATAACAAATAAAACTGAGAACAAAATTGCATTGATGCAAGTCAAGGAGTAGTCACAGCAGTCATAAAGTACAAAAGGAGGTGCAGGACAAGTGTCTATCTAATAGTTCTACGTTCTACAGATCCTAGACAATGGACACATCGTTACTGTCTGTACACGGAAACTACCACTTGCAGTTTAAATTCACGCCTTTAGAAGACAGACAAGGTAAAGTTACCAGAACTACACTATGAGTTACCCAATCACCGTCAGGTTAAATAGCCTAAGCTCAACTCCCCACCTACCCCTGAAAGAGAAGTAAAAATCCATTTTAACCAGACATACAGTATGTCAGGGTCTGTAACCTGACACAAAATGGCAGAATGGGCAAAAAAGCAACAAACTCTACAATGTAGAATTATTGTGGATCCACAGGGACAACAAGTAGTACATAAGAAATAATTAAGACAAAAGACAACAGCCAGTATACATGTAAAAATAACAATAATAATCACAACAAGGAAGATGCATATGCTAATAAGGTACTGTTACTGTTCTTATACAGTTGGATAAACAATGTTTGTCTAAATGTTTGTATACAATCAAAGCATCACAAGAGGCCATGCTTGAAATGCATGGAACAGCTCATTGTCACAGTAATATACAGCATAAAGAATACAGAGCATGGAACATACTGTATAAAACAGTAAAATAAAATACAGCAGATGTAGAAATGAGTTGAAGTGCAAGATCTTAATTGAGGAAAGAAAGACAAATGTCCTTCACACTACAGCTGTGAGACGGAAATACATCAAATACTTTGCTGATTATAATGTATATTGTGACTAATTTAATTCAACTTAATTTAATTAAATTCAGTTTGATTCTGTTAGCTTTACTGAACACTTATAAGACAAATATTTTCCATATTACAAGTATAGATCCATTTTTCTGGTAGCTACCCAATAGATTTTTCAAAATCCTCTATTATGACTAAGTATAAATATCATGTATACAATGTAAGATTTGATCACATGAAATATATATATATAAAGATAGAGAGAGCCTCACAAAAAATAACCAGGCCCTTCCTATGGTGTAACATTTTGTGAAATTACAGAATGATGCATACACATTTTAAAACTATAATATTTTATTCAACATTGAATGCTCAAAGTAAAGACTTTTAATGATAATACAAGTTAAAGGATATGTCAAAAGCAAAAAAAAAAAATGAAATATGAAATGAAATATACTGATTGCATAAACCACTGAATTCAATTTTTGGTGGAAACGCCTTTGGCAGCAATTCCAGCCACAAATCTTTGTGGGTAAGTACCTACAAACTGCACACCAGCTTGGTGCAACCTTGTCCATTCCGCTTGGACGATTCGCTCAAGATCTCTCAAGTTGCTTGATGACCACTTACAGTGTGGTGAGCTATTGTCAGGTCTTTCCACAGAAAGAAAAGCTTCATCATGGCTTTAAAAGTGCTTTAAAAATACACACATTAGAAAAGTAAAATCTAAAGAATGACAGAAAAAAAAATGTTCTTGTTTGGCCCACGTCAGGTACCAGCTTTTCCTTAAGTTTTCACAATGAATTGCTGAGGTATTCTTGTCTCTCAACGCACCTTGATCCACCTTAAAGATTCATTACAAATACTTCAGTTCAAATCAAGAATTAAGTTTGAAAAAGACAGAGTGCAGGACAGTAATATTGCTTTCAATATGAGTAGAACTTCAAAATTTGGTTTTCATAGCTTTAATAACAATTTACACTTTCATTTCTGGGGTATAAATAAGACATTTTTTTATTATTGTTTGGAGATTATTATTCTATCCAACAATATACAGTATATCTCAAACTCTTATAAATCAATTTCAGTTCCCCAGACTGTTCCAAAATAGGCAATCATAGTTGTATGTTTTTGTCATTTATTTTCCCTGAAGGTACTTATAAGTTCACACCTACCGTTTTGAAAGAATATTTAGAAGTCAATGTTAATTTGTGCCTTGTATAATGATAGATTTAGATTTAATTACTATAGAGCCTGCTCTGCCAGTATGCTCAATGTTTGACACAAATGTCAAGAATTCTGTTCATCTTATAAAAAGCTTTTCATGATTTAAAAAAAAAAATCAGAGCAGTGTCCTAAAATAATGAAATTATCGCAATAATACATCAATGCTAATCAAAGAAACTTTGTACATATGTTAAGTAACTAGTAATTACTGCCTCGGCAATGAGTGACTGTAAATGAATCAAACAAAAGAATTGCCTAGTTAAGATAAGTTTGCATCTTTATGACTTTTTTCCTCTAAGGTGATAGGTCAAGTGGATGTGTTTGTACAGGGGTATACTCACCATTCTTTTACCAAGATATGATCTACTTTGAGTACTACAAATGGAAGGTGTTGCCACATTTACGTGGCTACTAATTCTCTCGTGAATGCCTCATATAGAAATATTATATACCATATTTGAGGGAGTGTTTCTCATGAGGGCCTTTTAGTAATAGAAAATGGTTGCCTTAAAAGACACTGTCCTTGAAAGACACTGGTTTTACTCCAGCTCAGTCCTTAACAGTAGCGCTTCTCCATACAGACACAAGCTCTGCGATATTATTGGATGTACAGTATGCAGATTCTCATGCAGAAGACACAATTTATACCAAAGGTTCATTAGCTTTAGTGGGAACAGGTTGATTTGGGTGAGCTCATTTTAATAAATAATGGTTTTATGCAGTAACATGGACCTCCTAAAGAGAAGTGTATTGAAGAGCCTCTTGAATTATTGTTCTCAGTCAGGATGTTAATGGCACATTTAAGCTCTTATCTGCACAAACTAGTAAACCTGTGTTTGTTTTATATACTGCAGTATTACTTGGTAGTAAGAAACTGTGTTAGAATTGAAACTCCTTGTTTGGTTTGTATTGTAAAATCATTTTATGCTCTTCATAAGATTCATTAACCAGAAATCAATACAATATGCAGTAACTGCAAACAAAAAAAGTGAAACAGAGAAATATGGGAAAAATGAAATGATAAACATAATAGCAGTACTTACTTTGAAGACATTCTACTTCATACAAAAAACATTTATTTAATGATAAAGTATACTAACATACACTCTAGTACATTTTTATATGCATCATTATCAAATAATATGAAGTATACCAGTAATGCGAGTTGTTCTGGCTCTAGTAGCACTTTCACTAGGTGTTTAAAGATGTCCATTCATAAATCTGTATGAGATGAAAGTAGCGACCTGCAGTATTTCAGAACAAGGCACTTGGACTTCCAGGAATGGTGTATACGGTGATGGCTTACACAATTTTGCCACAACTGTGTACAGTGACACTGTAACCTTGGAATCAAGGTTCATCACCATGTGAATAAGTTTTGAATATTATTGAGTGGCCCTGGTTATTGCTGACACTGCTGTGTTTCTCAGCATAGAAACATTCTGTTCACAATAATCAGACACCCTTTCAAATACCAGCAGAACATACAGTATTTCAGTATTGACATGTCAACTAGTGGCATAAACATGGACACATTCTAGTGAGTCTAGATATTGCTCCATAACTTGGCTCTTTCATCAGTGAAACAGTGAAACAAGAAATTAGTCTTGCACAGAACCATTAAAGGGGTGAAAAGAAGAAGCAGACGGTGCGTTTTATTTTGTAAAGTGGTTTGTGGATTTCTTCTGTACTTCAAATGCCTGTTTCTGCAGCTCATGGCACATGGCTTTCAAAGTTTCTCAGGTACACTCAGATATAGTGAAGTATCTCCCTACCAGTGCTCAACTTTTCTTTTTGATTTAACAGCCTGTTTCTGCTCACAAGATATTAAATCATCTGTTTTCCTTTGATTCAGTAGCATCATGGGACCTCTAGATGTTATATTTTTATTCATCAACCACTACTCTTGAAGCTGTCATGTTAGACATTGACATGTTAGACAGGTGTAGCCTTTCCTTTAGTCATACAATGCAGGGGTATATACTTTTTTTTCCAAAGGGACTGGTCCTGCATGAAAATACAAAGGGGCAGTAAGATATACACATACTGTACTGTAGTGTATTTTATATTAAGTCATTTATACTCATTTCTTATTTTTACTCAATTTTCTTTTCAAATTGAGACACACCTCCTTGTGTTTCATCCTCAGTGCCGTCCAGCTGACCATAGTCAGGTGCATTCCCTACATTTGCAGAGAATAGGTTGTCTAATAATTTAAATGTTGTTTTATCATCCTGAAATTATGAATCTATACAAAAAAGCCTCCTGCAGTTCTTCCACAACCAATGCTTGGCAGCTCCAGTCCTGCATATCAGGAAAATCTTTGTGATGTGCTAAGTCACAGACCCAGATGCAGTCTTCCATCACAATTGCTTTTATTCTCTTTTCCTGTAGAGAGGACATGATTTCATTTGCTGGGCAAAAACTCTTTTCAAAAAATTTTCTCAGCTAAGCTACTTGACATCAGTGCGATAAAGGACATCGCCCTGTGATACACTGATGGTTTCTAAAAAAAAACTCCTGGTTATTCACAGTGCATGAACGAAGTTTGTTGATGATTGATAAAAGTCCATTATTTCTTTGAATCTTAAATACTGTCCACACAAGACCCCCTGGAGAATAATACAAGAGCAAATTCTCAGCAAGGTAAATAAAAACTGACCCATGATGCCACATAGTCACTGCTACCGTGCAAATACAATACTACCGTTCTTCTGCATTTCCTGTTGTTGACAGGCAGGCACACAGCTTCACAGTAACACAGTGGTATGGTACTGCATAAGCAATACATACCCCGATGTGACCAATAAAGCCATTGATCTCTCCTTGCATATTTGGGGTACCATCTGTAGTTAAAGCCATCAAAGCCACCAATTTATCTCAGTGCAAGTTTAAGTCACTAGCAGTGTCTTTCAAAGCACTGGAATATTTTTTTGAAATATGTGACATTGTTAGTTGTGCTTTTATAAGAATTAGCTACCAATGCATCACTGCAGGCTCATTCTCGAGAGCCTGATGTTCAAAGAGGTTTGTGAAAGATAAACCTCTTGTATAGGTCAGAATATGCATCATATACAGTATACTCAGTAATACAGATGTAGGTAATACAGTACTAGAGTAATGTAGTACCAACAGAAGAATCCTATCATGACCATCAACCATGGTGGTGAGAATATAATAGTCTGGGGCTGCTTTGCTGCCTCCAGACCTAAACGCCTTGCCATAATTCTTGGAACTGCTAATTTGACACTGTATTAGCAAATTCTGGAGGTAAATGTCAGGCCATCTATTTTTAAGCTCTAAATAAGCTAAAAGTGGGACAGGCAGCAAGAAAATGATCCTAAACACAGAAACAGATGTACAATAGAATGGTTGAAACAAAATTAAATTTGCTGCTTTAATTGGCCAAGTCAAAGTCCGTGCAAGGAGAGCAAGCAAAGGAAGCTATTCATGCAAGAAAATGTCACAGATGTGAAGCAGTTCTATAAGAAAAAATGGGCCAAAATTCTTAAATGACAATGCAAGTGACTGATAACTGTTAAAGGAAGTGTCTGTTGGGTTCTGTTTTATTTATAATGCTTAGTCTTAAGGGGAATCAGAAATTATTGAAGAAAGAGCTGGAGTAACAAAAACCAACCTGTGTTTTATTTTATGCACAACACAACACAATATGGCTGCCTGTCCCATAATACTACACTCCAGTCTATGGTAACCAACAAACCATGGTACACAGCAAGTTCACATACACACTCACAAATATATCTTATGTCTTTGTGTTACATGTTTAATAGGGTTCATTATGCTGAAGATGGTTTTCATGTTTTATTAAAACTTTCAGGAAGACCTAATTATGTTTTATCTTCAAAATATACAAAAAGATGGACTAATCTAGGGGGTTCACAAGCTTTTTATGAGCACAGCAATTGACTCTGTGACAGTAATTGATTTCACACTCATGTTAGCATCATTGTAACTGATGACAAAACTTTCAAATACTGCTGTTGTTTCCACTTTACACAGATCAGATTGTTCAAAGGCACATAATATTTCTCCTTTCCTTTACAGAATTCTGACCCGTGTCAGTTAAAGCAGAGGACAATGTTAAAGACTCCGTTCTTCTTGGGGTTACTACAACTCTAATAACAGGGCAAATTATGTTGATCTCTTTGAGTTAAAAGTAGTACTTCTTGAGCTATTTAGGATCATGCCAAATGAGGTCAAGAGATCGCCTGTAGTAGGAATCCAAGCACATCTTGTGTTTTTGCTCTTACAACCCAACCCTACCAGAAACTTGCAAAGTTGTGGAAAACCAGTTTTCCTGGATGATTATCTCTAGAACCAGATGTTTACTCCATCCTGAATTTTTGGATCATTTTTGTACCTCATAGTTAATCTGGTGAAACACCACCAATTAAATTGTACTTTTAAACCTATTAACTCTCCAGCACACTCCATTACTTAAAATTTGACAATTTGTTTTCCACCTGGTGAAAGATAATCACAACACAGTATGAGGTTAAGGCTCCTAAAAACTATAATCAGAAAATGTGATCATCATCCTTATCATTTTACACTAAGATAACAGAGAATATTATGAATAAAAAAAAATCTCTCTTTGTTTGTCTCAATTAATGTAAAGCCATATGAAATATAAATGTTCTCTGCTCAGCTAGACCAGTAATGCAATTACTGAAATATGCTTCAGTGTCAGCTTTATCATGAAAATGCATGCGTTCCTCTGCATACCTTTGCATTTCTAAATCATAAATGATATAAAGGAGGAAGCATAGTTTCATTTACTTAAAACAGTATAAGAACCAATTCCATACAAGAACCACGTGATAGTCAGCTTGTCCGCAAGATAACAAGTAGATAATTTACTCATTAACTGCTTTACAGAATGTTAGTTTTGGATGATATACTGTATGTAATGAATGGATGAAATATGAATATATGTTAAAATAAGCTTGAAATTAAATCAGTCTCTATGTTTCCATAATGAGGTGTAGCATCAAAGTTGTGATTATGTTTGCAATTAATCATTTAGGAATGTTTTCATAATAATCTTTGTATATTGCCTTGAAATAAAACCCTAGACTTATATAGCTCCTTCGAATCAGATCCTAAGGAATGTTGCTGATAAACTGGTTGCCGTCACTCAGTAACGCAAGCCAGGCCAACATGAAACAATACAACGCAAATTGGGATGATCCTGTTACCTCCAGTGACGGAGACAACTCTCAACCAAAAGGGAAGCACATCTGGACTTACACCCCAGCTAGTGGACGCTGGCCATAAATGCCCTGACAGGGTCAGAATGAAGAACATGCCACATGAAGATCCCCAGTGCACCTAATGATGACATGACCGATCACCACCTGGCAAACTGACAGCAAACTAATCACATTACTAATTACAGTGATACCAGCACTTGCCTGAACTGCAATTGCAACAAAAAAAAAATGAACTGTTGGAATGAAAGACCATACATAAACAAAAAGTTTTCCAAAGACTTTCATTGCAACAAGAAAGGTTTTGTGACAGCTTCCCAAATTTAATTTTGCTTCCTGATCGCCGAAATAATGCAGTTGGACTTTTGCTGACACCAGTAAATAAAAACGAATACAAAATATAGACAAGAAGATATTCTTCCCATCTAAATCTCACGTGTCGCCAGTTTACCTGTCCTGAGACTGTTTGCATCTTCCTGTGGAAGCTGTCTTCAGCATGATGACCTCTTAGCTCAAAGTCACTGAATGAAGAGTGGAAAAGTTTTGACAGAGGTCCAAAGCTCTCTCTGTGGGCTTATTCCAATGAAGACTGTTTAAATAAAAAAATAATTCAGGAAAGTAATGACAATTGAGCTAATGTGTGATTACATACAGTATTTGTTAGTAGATTACCTCGTAATTGTGAGTAAGCAGATTATCTTGATATTACGAGAGATCCACGTACTTTATCTGATCACGTGATAGCACAAATTGTCATACTACACCTGCATCATGATTATCAGCCTTTCTGTTTTAAGCAGTAGAATCGATTCCAGAGTACACTTGTTCTTGTTTGAGGATATGTGTGAGTGTCCTCATGGTTAAAACTGTTCACATGAGGTGCAAACTGTAACATTTCATTATGAAAAAACCCGAAAGAAAAGTCAGTCTGTGTGTATTTCACAGCGTTTTACATCACTGTCACTGTCCTTGCAAATGCAACAGGTTATTCATACACTAAAAATATGTAATTACAAGATAACTCAGGAATTTATTTTCCTTGGTGGCATCATTGCGCTTCCATAGTATACTCTTGTATTTCTATATTTTGTTGTATTGAAACAAATGATTATTGATTTTTTGAATATTTGTTTATATTTCAATGTTCTAATTGAATGATTTCACCTAGCCATTAACTGCTCTCTGAATTTGTTGTCCTAATTTCTGATTGTGTGAGTTTAAACCATCAAATTACTACAAAGGTAATTTTAAACACCTGTTTGTCTTATCAAAAACTTCAAGCTCGATTTCTTTCTCCTGCCAAATAGTCATGGTGCAGCTGTAACTACAGGGCAAGATAAAGCTGTTCATAAAAATAACAACCGCATCCATTTGAATACTCTGTTTTGTGTGTTTTCTCCTTCATAGGTCACATCTATGGGAAGAAAGGTTCCTTCAAGAGTCAGAAGAAAATTCTGATTTTGGTTCTTGGTGACACTGCAACATGCCAAGTCACTTTGTTACTCTAAAACACTTTTCCACATGCAATTCTGTGCCTTTTCACTAGAATGCAGTCACTTACAGTATGTATTCAGAAAGCAGGCAGATGTTTTCTGCTTGTCTTGCAGAAGCTTCCTGTAGTTCAAAAGAACTAACAATGAAGTAATGGGAGAGGACAATCTAATGGAAAAATTTCAGAAATATCTCAAAAACTCACACCTGCAATCAATGTTGTTTAAGGAGGCATTTGTTCGCCTGATGAAAGAAAACGAGTTCCGAAGAATCACAGCTATCAAATTCTCAGAAACTGCCGGTATGTGAAAACAATATGCTACAAAGATTACATTTTGCTGCTTTATCTGGATAGATTAGTATTGCATTGCGAGGCTATGGTGAAAGACCAGGAGACAAAAGAAAGGGAAGCATTCCAGAACTGGGCTATTTGTAAGAAAAAATGTATTATTTTGAGAAAAAAAAAAGATTTGTGGAACTTTTTGGAAATTTTTGCTGATATTTTCAAATGCCAAAAAATTGTTTATGACACAAGCTGTTCTAAGTTAAAACTAATTAGCTATGATTTGTGCATAAAATCCAAAAATATATGAAAGATTACTGAAAACGTTAGAAGGTTGTTATACAGTACCATCTATTGAAACCTTAGGAGTCATTGGAACTATTCCACATTGCAACATACTGTACCACACACAGTACAGTATTATGATCGGGCTGTTCCCATATAATCATACATTTATATGTAATCATATACACTATTTACATTAAAAAAATGGTGAAGCTGGTTCTTGTTGAAGTTGGGCTTTAAAGTTCAAAATCACAGTAGGATTTAATTTTTTTTATTTTTCTCATAAACATGGTGCACCCCTCGTATTTTAGAAACACAGAAAATATATTGAAAAGCAATAGAAATGAGTCACGATAGAGATGGAAAAATTCATCAGTTCCTAAAAATGCTGTGAGAGCACTTCTCACAAATGAAACAACTGTACAACATCTGTTGTGTGCCAAGCTGCTGGCTCGGGATGACTGCTGTGTGCCACCCTAAAGGGTGTTATACTTCAGTTTCTAACAAGTGACTCCTCTTTTATATGTAAAGTGCTTTGGGATTTGTCTGCATGAAAAGCTCTAAAGTAGAATGAATTGCAAAGAGCTGTCAAAGTCTTAGAGGTAATGTGAAAGAGGTGAGGTAAAATGAAAAAAAACATAAAGCTTGTGAACAGAATAGCTTGAACTGTACTTTCCCTCTGTCACACACAGAAAGTGTATATACTGTATACAGTACACTAAAGGTCTGTGTGAAAGATAATGTCCCTAGACTGTTCAGTATCTAGAGTGCAAATCCTTTTCACACTGCCATAGCAAGGTCTTGATTCAGTGTCAGTAGGGTTGATTAAGGGCTTTCACAGTGTGCTTTGAATAGGCTGGTAAGGCATAGGATGACTTAAGCAAATACACAATTTGCAGACAAGAATGAGGATGGAAAAGTTTAATTCTGTCTAAAACTGTAACCAGCATGTCTATAATAATGCATTAATATTTCCCAAGCAGCTGAAACCAGATTCAATTTAATTGTTTGTGCACCACCTATTTTATGCAACACAGCACTTTGAAGATTCACATGTGCTAAAAAGATAAATACAATTAAGGAAATACAGTGTCATCTTTAAACTGAATGATTGCGTCTTTTTATTCTGAAAATGATCTTCTAATATACTAAGAGACAAGTACTGTGCATATACAGTAACAAAACAAAATGCTATTTGTATGTCTATTCATTTTTAAAAAGCCCCTTACTACTGGTAAGGGTAGTGCTGACAACTGGGAACACCCAGCAAAAACCCACATAGACATGGGGAGAACATACAACCTAATGTACATTGGAGGTAGTCCAAACCAGAGTCAAAACCAGGACTCAGGATTTGTGAGGCAGCAGCACCAGAAGGCCACTCCAAAACCCTTCTGGCCTTCTCAATTTCAAATTTAAAATGATCACCGCTAGAGTGGGTATGTGTTTGCACTATAGGCTATTGCTGGAGCGCTGCAGTGTCTTCTGGCCTTCATTTTAATAAACCTCTCAGTTACATAAATGGTTTAGTTGTCTGATTAGCTGAATAGTTCTTATACTTCATTCCAAGCTCCAAAATACCACATTTAACTTGATGGTTACGAGAGGCTGCCAGATTTTGACTGGCTCTTGTTTATCACTTATTGCAAATAGGTCAATCACCATCTGAAATGTTTTTATTTGTCCTTAATGATCATTTCAAAAGTTACAACAATTTAATCTGTATATCTATGAATTGTAATATTCAATAAAGGCAGTTGACTTGATTTGGTATAAGAATGTTATGGAATGAGTACAGTATTGGATTAAATTGCTCAAACAGAGCAGTATGTAATAATAATTGCTTACCCTTATATAGCACTGTTCTGGATACTCCACTCAAAGCGCTTTACAGGTAATGGGGACTCCCCTCCACCACCACCAATGTGCAGCATCCACCTGGATGATGCAACAGCAGCCATAGTGCGCCAGAACACTCACCACACATCAGCTCTCAGTAGGGAGGAGAGCAGAGTAATGAAGCCATGATTAATTAAGGGCCAATGGGAAATTTTGGCCAGGACACCAGGGTTACATGAGAAACATCCTGGGATTTTTAATGACCACAGAGCATCAGGACCTCCGTTTTACGTCTCATCCAAAGGATGGCACCTGTTTACAGTATAGTGTCCCCCTCACTATAGTGGGGCATTAGGACCCACAAGGACCACAGGGTGAGCACCCCCTGCTGGCCCCACTAACACCTCTTCCAGCAGCAACCTTAGTTTTTCCCAGGAGGCAGGAGGTCTCCCATCCAGGTACTGACCAGGCTCACGCCTGCTTAGCTTCAGTGGGTTGCCAGTTGTGAGTTGCAGGGTGATATGAATGCTGGCAACTGTAGATTCTAGATATACTGTACTGTAGTTTATTCTTGCTTGTATAGTAGACCTGTTTTTCTTAAATGTTATATCCACTGTTGATCTATTTTTTTCTTAAGTAAACTCCTAAATGAAACGTTTTAATGACATTACTAAACTTTCTTCCTTAATGAAATGTGCATCTCATATTCTATATCTTTGATATTTCTAAATTTTTGTTGATTTGCTAAATTAAATAAGGTATGTTTTCAGTCTTTGTTCCTTCATGGAACATTATAAAAGTATCACATACTCTTTACAGTAAGAATAAAAATTAACAGAGCCTGTTTCATTAATGTCTTGTGTTTAAATAGCACTTTCTTTTCTCAATGAGTCCAAAAACACACTGAAATACAGCAACAACCTGTGTGAAGCATAGTAGTCATTATGCCCTAACAGCCTCTATGCAACAGATTAGGTAGATAAATAAGAAATTACTTCACTGATCGACTTTAAGAAGGTCAGGTTTTGCAAGCCCACAGCGAGATTGAGATTTAGCAGGGCCATCAGGTTAACACCTCTAGTGTTTCAAAAGGTGCCATGGGACCTCTAATGACCATGAAATCAGGATCTCAGTTTAATGTCTAATTTCGAAGAATGGCACCTACCACAACACAGCATCCCCAATCAGCTTTGCTTAGTATCTCAGATCTGTCAAGATCAGGGTACAAGGTGGGAATGCAGATTTTCACACCCTGTCTGTTTTCAATAAAATTGAAATGAGAAAATAGAAATGAATCTTCAAAGGCAGGTGGAGGATACAGAAATAAAACATTCATACCCACATTGAGGTTTAAGTACAGTATGTGAGTCCTGGTAAGTAACTTCAGACATAAATAACGTATGAAACAAATGTCATGCATGAGATCATTAACAATCAGATAATTAACCTATAACTATTTTTATATAAAATTAGTAATCATTTTTTTTAAACCTTAACTAAAAACCCATATCCAATGATGTGTTCTATCCAGTACATTAGGCATAAATGAAACAGCACCAGCTGGTGGAATCAGCATTCATTATATGTGGCAGTTGTTCTGGTTTTTAACACTATTGATAACAGTTTGTGAAGGTGAATGCTCATTGTCAGAAATGAGTCTCATTACCAGCTCACTCAGACCTAGACTGTATGCACTCTTACCCTGCTTATCGAGTGCAATTTGACATGGACTCTAAATTTTGAGCTTTTGATTGATGTGTGAAAGAAAGACTTTAAAAATTACTGAGTTTCCAAGTGTAATTTGGCTTTCAGCTTTAACCGCAGCTGAGTAGGATAATAGAACTGCAAGCTGAGTAGATGTGACATACACAGAACAGAGAAAAAAGTTTATGAACCCCCCAACATAATTATGGGAAATACAATTTCTTTACCATGATACATGTCTAATTAAAATTAGTCTTTCTTTAATTAATCGAAAGGGTTTACATTTTTAAATTAAATGTTTTTTGATACACAATGCTGTATGAAAAAGTAACAATGAATAAGTCGAAGTGAGTGTGAAATAATAAGTGAACATTTCGTTTAATTAAGTGGATAATTAGAATGTGGTGGTTAAACTAGTAACTAGTAAACAAGGAGTTTGGGAAGCCCAGCACTATAGAATGACAAATAAATAATAGTCAGAAACTTTGTTTTGTCTTCATCATACAGTAATTGGAAAAATGTCATGCTGTGATCAAAAACATTTTCAGAGAACCTCACAAAAAAGAGTTGTTGATGCTAATTAGTCTGGAGAGGGTTACAAAACCATTTCTTACCATTTTCCTACCATTTGAAGCTCTATCTATATCCATCTTTATCAGATAGTGACGGTAAGTCTACAAATGGAAAACATTCAAAACCATGATGATGATTCCATGCCCAGATCTACCAGGATCTCCCCAAGAACATCTCAGAAAATCATCCAGAAAGTCATAAAACACAAAAGAGAAATTAAGGCCTCTCTTGTAGCCTGTGCCAAGTGTCAGCTATCAGGAAAAGACTGAGCATGGGTGGTTAGTCAGGAAGAAATCAATGCTCTCTAAAAAGAACAGTGACATCCAATGTCAAGTTCATGAAAGAGAGCCTGCATAATCCACAATACTGCTGGAAGAACGTTCTCTGGACAAAAGAAAAATGTTTAACCTTTTGACCTCAAAAATGTTTGTGTGATGAAAATTAAACACTGCCTTCCAACAGAATAACCTTATCCCAGCATGGTAGTGGGAATTGTTACGGAATATAAATGAGGACCCTATGCAGAATAATCAGGATGAACTTCAGAGGCGTAGTCAAATCAACAGTCCGAGGTCAGAAAACCAAAGGAAAACAAACCGATGAAAAAGTACAAAATCAGAAGTGGAGCCGTATGCCGCGAGGAAGCCAAGAGTCTAAGCCAGAGCGATAATCAAAGTACCAAAACAAAACCAGGAGACGTAGTCGGAGAACAAACCAGGGTCAGGAAGCCAAAAACCAAGATGTAACTAATCACAGGAAGATGGGGTAGCTCTAGCCAGGAAAACCTAATACTGCACTGGGAAAAGTGTGAAGTAGCATTAAATAGGCTGGGGTAAAAGGCTAATTGGGAACCGTGCTGGAATGCGAGGTGGAATGCCGAGTCCTCCGGGGGCATGTTGTAACAGGAATATCATAGTTTGGGGCTGATTTGCTGCCTCAGGATTCTGAGTGCAATTATTAACAGAACCCTGAACTCAGACCTGTATCAGCACATTCAAGAGGAGAATCTTAGGGCATCGATTCGTCAGCTGAAGAAGAATTTGTGCAGCGTGGATTTGCCACATCAAAGTCCAGACCTCAATCCCATCGAAATGTTTTGGCAAGACATGAAGAGAGCTGTTCATGCACAGAAACCCTTACCAACTTGAAGGAGTTCTGTAAAGACAAGAGGAACAAAATTCTTACAAGCTAATGCGACGTCTTATAAACAGTTACAAGAAACAACAAGTAATTGCTTTCACATACTTATTAACATGAGGATATTTCCTGTTGGATCATTTTTTTAATTATATAATCCAAATAAATCTTATATCGTTTTGTTATACATTTAATCAAGTTATCTTTTTTAAGACATTCATGAAGATTTAATCTAATACACATTTAGGTCTAAAATATACTAGAATATGGACCAATTTAAGATGTTCACGAATTTTTGTGGCATTGTTGAAGCATACCACACCTGTCTGAACAGTTCCTATTTCTTTCAATATATAATAAACCCCAATACATTCATGTGTAAGAAATAACTCTTTGAAAATGATTTAGGTCACCATTTATTGTCCTTCTCTAGATTTTCTGGAGATATTAGAATTAGTAGATTAGAATTAGGGAAACGTTGTGTAGAATGTTCTATGTAGTTTGGGTCAAAAGACAAATTCCAAGAAGGGCATGAAAAATGAAGGGCTGCAAGCAGCACACCAATGAAAATAGTAGACAGTTCTGCAAAAAAAATAGTTGTGGGTGTCTGAAAAAAATCTCTGTAATTAATTCAAATATAGAACTTATACTATTCACCGCGTTTCCAATTAACCTTGTAAAAATGAAAACATTACACTATGTTGCTGTATATGCCACAGTATCTCTACTTAGCAACAGGTTTGTCCAACAGTGTTGTGATGGTGAATATTTCACTGTCTATCCTATATATCTTTCAATTTAAATGTTTTTTTTTTTAATTTCTAGCAGTACATTTGATTTGCTTCAAACTGCATAAAGCAGATGAGGCAGAAATCCGTTTTGTTAAATTTATTTTGTTTTCATATCTGTTTTATAACATTTTTTATATATTTTATATTTAAACTACTAATTTAAACAGATCTGTCCATTAAAAGTGCATTTAGTCTTGAAAACTCTATTCTATTATAAAAACCTACAATCATTCACATTAGGCATTAAGAAATCAACAAGAAAAGGGCAAGTTAGAAATTACATTAGGAATTTTGATTTCCCTGGTGTTAAATGCATTTCATGTGCTTTTTGAGTTTCATGGATTTAACAAACCATGATGATGTGCTGGACATAAAAGTCTAGGGTTTCATTTTCTTTTCTTAGTTTGAAACCCATTTTATTTATTCTGAGGCTCCCGCAAATTGGAATCTAGAATTCTTCATCAATGGCATACTTCAGACAGCTCTCACCTCAACAAAGAGGAATGTGTACAATGCACATTTTGCTTTGAATTTTGAAATCCTGGCAAGACAAGGATACCCCTGTCAGTTGTGCACTGTTGTTGGGGAATTCAGATCATTCTTGGCTAAAGTGAAGGTCCAGTTATTCCCAGGTTACAGAAACATTTCTATGAGTCATCTAACTACAGTATAATACTAAATGGAAATAATATATTTGATAAGTTTGAAAATGCAAAGCAGCTAAGATTTCTAATGTACATACAGCAAAAACCTTATTTACTCTTATCTTTATTTCTCTATCTTTATGCAAATGTGTTAAAAAGATTAATGACACATTATTATACAGTAGTTTCTCTGAATGTATCATACTCCTCTTAACTCCTCTAAGTTATCAATTGTATACAGAAGTCAGTAGTTTTGTTTTATTTTAAGAAATATTTTTTTATTTCAAAACCTCAGTCACTACAAATAAACTAAGCATTCAAATATTAAAAAAATATATTAATAAATTAAATATCTTTTAACTACAATATAGTTATTACCCCAAAATCAAGAAAATGTTTTTTTATAGCAGGTGCCCTGACACTACTTTATATTAAATAGACACGATACAGATAAATTTATGATAAATAACATTTGTCATCAAAAGGGCTGATCAATAGGTTTACTGTGAAAGTTATGGGCTACTACTGTGTTATGGCTAGTAGTGTGTATGGCTACCATTGGAAGTAACACAATTGGTATTTGCTCTCCATGGTTTTCTTCAGGTATCAGATGATGTCTTGCAAAATGATGTCCCATTCCTCTTGTAGAACCAACAGGATAAGTTATTGCCTGTTCACTGGCCTCTAGGACCTAGATGCCAAATGTTATCCCACAGATATTCAATGGGGTCTAGTATGGTGTACAGGGCATCCACAGTATAACTGTGAAGAGGATGGGGATGTGCATTGTCATACTGTAATACTGTTACACGAACATGAGTCCACAGAAAAGCCCACAAGTGAGGTCCCAGGATTTAATTAAGGTAGTGACTTAACAGTAATTAATTAATGTTCTCATTTTGCTGTCAATCACTACAGATGGAACTCTGCAGCAATTAGACACTCCTGCCCAGACTACAGTATAACACTTGGATATCCCTTTCAATCTAGATATGCTATCGTGATTTGTAATCTCCCAAATTGTCCCAAATTATACAATGATACAAAAAGTGTTTGACTGTTATTTCTTACACATGAGCTTGCCAAAATAGAAACTGCTGGCTGTGAAATCCCCAGACTGCAAGCAACAGTGTGCTGGCTTAGTCCAGCCTCCAGAATACAATTGGTACAAAGGCATTGTTCTGTTAACAAGTGGAGCATATTGGTTGCTTTGTGTGTTTTTTTTTCTTGACTTTCACCAGCCTTGACATTCAGAAGATTAAATCACATCATAGCCTGTACTCAACCACCTCTCTCACCAACACATTGACTTAGAGCTTATGCAACAATAAAAGTAATGTAATTGTATAATATCCCAAATTTATTTTCTAAAAGCATATATGCATAGAATGCTATTTTTATATTGGATATAAATAAATATGAATTTATATATCAAGGCACCTTGTTTAAAGTTTCAGTTTTTTTATAATATAATCAGAGACATTTCTTCCATCAACATGTACTGTATGTTTTAATTTTTCTTTTTACATACAGTATACTATACAAAAGAAACATTAATTTTACCAGCAAAGTTTTATCATCTGTCTTATTATTCTTGAGCAAATATTTCTTCAGTTTTCTCCCCAACTAGATACTTAAGCAAATGTCTGCACTTTTAAATAAAGGATTCAGCTTTCCAATGAAGTTTGTTATTTGAGAAGATCAGGTGGGTGGCTTTTCAAAAGTTCACAAAAAAAATAAAACTCAAAGTCTTTGCAAGGACAAGGTTTGTGTGTACAAAAATAAGGAATGGTGCCAGTGAAGCTCAGAACAATCAAAATGAATTAATGAATTATAAATACAAATTCAAATTCAAAGGTGCTTTTCTTTATTTTAAAACCAAACTTCCTAAGTATAAAATCCTGAGGCTGAATGCTAAAATAGTCTTTAAATGAAAAGAAAAAAAGAGACATACTGTACATTAAATAGAGCACAAATTATCAAGGAAATTGAAGTTGACAGAAGGGCAAAGTGTCATGAAGCTCTTAATATTAAATAGGGAATAATGGTATTGTAGCCTTCAGCTATTTGCTGTTGAGTCTTCCACAAAACCCCACACATTCAGCAATGTTACTGTATTAGTGGTGTGCAAAACTTTCTCAAAGATTTCTCAAACTTTTTAAAATCTCTATGAATCAATGCATAGTACTTTCACAATAATACAAGGAAATGCATTCACTTTGCTGCTGTTTTATAATGCTAAATATTCTTATATTATTTAAACCTGTTATACAAGAACCATTTGTCTTAGGGCAGACCCATACTGTACTATATGTGCTGTTTACAGACAGCGGCAGGGGAAAGTATTAGTACCCTTCCCTTAATGTTAAATTGGTAATTGGTCAAACCCTAATTAAAGTTGTGTGACATAAAGTATATTCGGTTAGTACATAATTAGTACATAGTGGCAGCAGTATTTATTGGGATAGTGTATTAAAAGTATATTTGGTATAACTCATGTGGCTGAGGAAATGGCAACCTGACTGGAAGGACAAGACTGCCAGGACCAGAAGTGATCAAGGAACCCCATGACATTTAATGCAGAGTTAGTCAATGACAAAGCTTATGATACACACATTTTTGATTGATGTGGTTGATTCAAATATAGAGATATGGGTTAGGTAGGCTTTAGAGGGCCATGGACGTAGGGTTTGATGGTAGAGAGCACCGATATGGCCCTAAAGTGATCAGTTTAGAAAGCGAAAGGAGTAATAATCATAAAGAGACTCAGAGGTGCTGACAGAAAAATCAAGCTTTCGGTACTGAGTGTAAGGACCCTGACATAACTGGCATGTTTACTTGATTTTTATTTCCAGGCAGAACCCCTGGAAAATAGCAGCGAAAGAGATTAATTTTGAGGGTGGGAAATAACTATGCACCTGGAGGGGTGAGGACTGAGAATGAGGCACGGACTACATTGGAAGAATCAGAGATTGGGAAGGCATCTACAAGGACAGTACGAAAGGAGGGCTGCTCTAAAGGAAGAAATAACAACATCAAAGACAAGACTAGGGGCTATAGGTGTGGTGGTTTAGACACTTGATAATGAAATGGGGCAGAAAGAAAGAAGGAGGGAGAATATTCACCAAGTGGGAATTGCAAAAAGAAGGAGAGAGCACAAGGGTAGGGACAAAAGCTACCCCAGGGACAATGGTTGTGCCAGAGCATGAGTTAGGGGTGACGATATCAGAGGAAGTCAGAAAAGAAGAGCAGACAACAGGGCGACAGCAGGGATCTGGTTGACATCTCTGTCCATGGGGAGCAGTCTGCACATTTTTGTACATTTTTGGAGTACCAAGAAGTGTTTTGAAAATACCAGTTTAATTGAGGAAAACGAAAAATGGTTTATTCAACTATGCATAATATTTCATGCTTTCATGTTTGAAAATTGGTCCCATGTTAAATGTTAGTTCATTAAATCATATTAAATTAGCATTTCTGTTTCCAAAATTTAGGCCTATAAAATCTCAGCTGTATTATAGCCTTTGTTTTAGATTTTAAGCAACTGGTACAATTTATTCTTTATCTAACAGCTCTCTCAAAAATTGTACAATATAAAGTAGATGAAAAGTGCTGGACTTTTATAGCAAAAAGTAAATAGTCAATGGCATCCCAAGTGGCTTAGTCAGTAAAGACATTTATAATGCAGGTTGAGCTCTACAATCCAAATATCACTAGTTTTCAACCCGGGCTATGTTGCTAGCCATCTGTGACCAGGGTTCATTAGACATGATTCAACAAACAGACAAGTGCCAGTGGGGCTAAGTCGGTTCTAGTTGGCCAGCGTATGTTACTTGTTCCAGTGTATGTTTAGTCTTCTCTGTAAAAGTGACCCTTGTGACTTGCCGGCACATGTGAACCTTCACTGTTTTCCCAGAGAGCTGAATCACTCAGCCAATTAACAGTAACTCTCCTTTTTAAGTATTGTTGGACTCAAAGAGCACAAATTGGAAAATGGCATGGATAATTGTGCCTGTCAGAGGAAATTGCACACTCCCTCACTGCAATGTGAATTATGATGCCATGGCAAGCCATGTGAATTAATTGACTATTCTAAATCACAAGAGTATATATTAAAAAACAAAAAAATGACTACTTTAAGGAAACAAACTACAAACGCACGTAATGTAGCAGAGATGAGCTTAACCATCAAATGAGCCACTTATTTCTTATGAGGATTTTTTATCACATGTGTAAGTTTTGCCTGCAAGGAACAAAGGGCACATTTTAGTACGTTTTGGATGTGCCCAAGTGTTCGATTTCATGTTTGTGCTGGATGATGGCTCTAATCTAGGACTCTGGCAGAGAAGCGTATCTGACAGGCTGGTCTGACATCAGCTAAAAAATTGTCGATGTTTTGTTGGGAGCCTCCAGGCTCAGCTGGGTCCTGGCCTGTCTCATAATAAGTATAAAAAGAACCTTTCAAAGAAGAGAATCCATGGCGTCAGTGGAGGTTCAGAGTGCTGTTGCTGATGCAGTCAAAACATTCTTACTTAGAGGTTCCATTGTAGCCATTTGACCGGATTTTAGTAGCCCTTAGGCAGGAACCTGGAAGGGAGCACCACTGAGGCAGTGGGTGGGTGTGGGGGTTCAAGTGGGTTGAAGATTGGTTATTTTTATTGTACTTAATTCTTTTTGCGTTACCAAACTCAGTTTTCGGATGAGAATATTATTGTATTTAAGTTTAATATTTTGTACTGAAAACTGCTTTTATTGGAAAATATACCATTATCTGGCATATAAAAATAAAATACGCAGATGTATTTAGTATCATTGTTGTTGTGACATTTACTGCAATGCTGGATTTTTTATGAACAAAATGGCAACAGGGATTTGAAGTGTCCAGCTTAATAACAAGCCCTCCTGATTATAAACCATACAGTAATATTCCTACTAAGATAAGATCACTTTATTAGCCATAACCCCAACTTGCTCTCCATGAGACACACAGACAGGTAAAGAAGGTTTGGGTCAGAGCACAGGGTCAGCCATTGTATAGCACCCCTGGACCAGTTGGGGTTAAGGGCCTTGCTCAGTGGCCCAACAGAGTAGGATTCCTCTGCTGGCCATGCGATTTGAACCGGCAACCTTCCAGCCACAGGCGCACAGCCTTAGCCACAGAGCTACCAATCTGCCCCTACTAAGGAAGGGTCTGAAGGTGACATCCCATGCGTACAGTACAAGATTTAAATATTGAATAAAAATTAGAGAGAACTTTTAAGGGTTAAAATTTGCAGATTTGTATTTGTATTTTTTTTCATTGGCGATTTAACACCTTTTATTTTCTGACGCCCCTATCGTGACACATGTGCTGTGGAAAAAACTTCTTTGAAGGCCATGATGTAAAAGATTCATTTCTGACACTGCACAGCTTTGATGTGCCAGTGTTAATGCAGAATCATCAAAGTCACATTCAGAACCTTTGGATGTTCCTGATTTGACTCATTAATTCACAGGCTTAACAGAATAAAAAATAAGCTGGGATTAATCAAATTTAAATTATGTTCATGTGTACTGTATTTAATAAAGACAACTCCATATACAAATAATAATCCATATAAAAAGCATCCATGTGTCAAAGCTGTGAAAGCTGATTTTAAAGCTTTTTAAATAATCAGGGTCTCTTCCAAAAACAGCCTAAAGCCGCATGTATTTTTATATCATTCTTTTTCAAATATTAAATGAAAGTCACTTTTGACCCAAGTCTGACTTTGATCTTTAATAACAGAAAGAGAAAATTGTTTTCAGGAAAATTAATAAGAAATCAAGCATTACTGCATTAAAAACATTTTAAAAATTTTAAAAATGTGAATCAACTTTAATTGAATATATAACTAAAGTATTTTGGAAAGTACAAACCTGTCTCTTTTTCTGCGGTCTAAAAATCATCTGTTTCTGAATAAAAATATAAAAATACAGATTTCATTTACACGTCAGCCACACTGAATGGTGTTCAACTGTGTTCTGGTGTACATGAAACTGGAAAACCTAAAGCCTATTTGCTGTACGGTAAAATTTAATTGTAAGCAATTATGCAATCTTCCTAATGCGGCTATTAATCAAGAAATATTTTAAAAATTAACTGCCTTGCTCATCTTTTTTAATACTGTGTACATTTAATTTATCTTCATGGGGGGAAAAGGCTTCTCTTAGTTAAATAAAAATCTGGGAGAACTGTTTTCTTTTTGCCTTTCCATGAAGTAAACTACACTTGGGCCTCAGATTATTGTGTGAGTGTTTTAATTATACAAAAAAATAACTGAACAATAGGATGTGTGTTTTTAAGCACTTGCAAAGTTCTCATTATCAAGAGTATCATCAGTGTCAGCCTGTAATGTGTCACACTCCCCACCCTCAAGGTCATAAGAATACAGTATACTGTAGCAAAGGGGAATGCAGACAAGAGGAAGTCATTAGGAGTCATTAGGTCATCAGCTAATTAGGAGTATCTTAAACATTTTTAAATAATGGTATCGACTTCTGCTGCATGGCTGTATATGTTACAGAAACCCATAGTTCTTTGTGGTTTTTTATTTTGAATCCACTTCCTATTAGTATCCATTTGTGTCCTCTGGTTCATGTTTTGCTGGTGATTTTGAAGAAGACTGTGGGGTTAAATTTGTCTACGCCTTTGAGAATTTTGGATGCTTGAAATAGATCCCCTCATAATCTTCTCTGTTTTGGGACCAAAAAGATTTTAGCTTGTCAAAGTAGGGCATTCCTTTAAACCCAATTTATGGATATTGTGCCTGGTTGTTCCTCTTTGGATTCCAGTGGAGCAATATTTTGTCTTTATAATGTGATGACCAAACTTGTGCTCATTATTCTAAATGTGGTCCTACTAGTTCATTGAATAAATTTACCATTACTGTACAGTATATCACTTTATTTCAGTTATGCATTCTGTTTGCATTTTTTATTGCTTGTCAACTTTGTGGAAAATCACATGAACAATGTGTAAATATAAACATCTACTGTACGTGTATACATATATACAGTAAGTATAAACACAGTGTTACATGTGGGTGATAAAAATATAAACTACAGTATACACATATAGTATAATATGGGAAAAATAATATTGAATTACTAAACACTAAGGTGTTTATGTTGATACTTTATTTAAAATGTCATCACAATGTTAGAAAGCAGTAAAGAAGTGAAATAAGAACAGAATATATAGTTAGAACCATAGAATTTTAAACAAGTAATGTTACTTTACAGTATGTTTGTCACGCCCACTACTCACCGCATTCTCACACGGAAACGCACCCGCACTAATTACACTCCAGCCCTGAGCACTTCTGCCAAATGACACCGCCCCTGCAAATCGGCCAACCACAACACTTCTTCAATCAACGCACCTTCTTCCTCACACAGTACTTAAACCCTTCTGAACCCTCTGCTCTGGTATTAGTTGTTCTTTTGTGCACCTACCTTGCCTTAGTTTCTGTTTCCTTCTTGCTCTTTGTTACCTACCTCAGAACTCACGTTTGACTACGTCTACTGCCTTGCCCCTTCGGATCTAGAAGCCTTCTTGATTGACCTTCACCTTTGATCACGGAACTGCCTTTTCGACTACGACTTCAGCCTTGCTCTATTCTGGATTGGAAACCTACTCTGCTACCTTTTTCTATGAACCTCGGATCTTGAATAGGACTTAGCCTCTTGCCTAGCTCCCTTAGGTACCGCATAGGGTTCATCCTCCCTTTTCCTCAGTGGGTCACTCGTGACAATGTTACAATTCCAGAATGCAATAGTAATACCAAAAGTAGTAGAATTTTGGTCAATCTATTACAATTAACTAATAACTATCACATGGGTTAAGTAGGGGCATTGTGGCCCCCTCACTGTAACATTTTTCAATTCTTAAGTTCAGTATAGCATTAACTTGCACCCATTACATTTTGAACAGAATTGTATTATTCTGTTCTTGTTAAACTATTTATATAAGATTGTATGTGCTGCTTGTGAATGTCTGTGATGCTGATGGTGGATGAGTAAATGTGTACTTCTATGAAGATTCTGTAGATAAGCAGCAATAAGCAAATGTGTCAAAACTTTGAGGTCTTGTCCTTCTTTTTTAAGAGTAAATGTATTGATCTGGGACTTTTTTTCCCTTTGTAAATTAAGGACATGTCTTCATCACACATCTTACCTTTTTTCTAATATTCTCAATAAATAAAATTACTAGGAAAGAAATTGGCTAGTGCACTGAGGATTTCACGAAAGTGTTCACTAAGGAAGAAGTCAACAATATGCTTCAGGCAAAAGATGGACAAAGTTCTTTTTTAAATAGTATAAATTAGCAACTAACTTCCAAATCCTCCTATCGGACTGAATGGCCTTCTCTGATTTGTGACCACCAATGTTCTTAGGTACTATCATTTGGGGGTCTCCCAAGTGGCTCAGCTAGTACATCTGTTCACTGGAGCACAGACTAAGCTCTGTTATTAGTATTAGCCTGAGTCATGTTACTAACTGATTGTGACTTGAATTATCCAAACTAGGTACAGTAGAATTAGTCAGTCAGGCCTCTCTTAGCTCCCCTAACATTTCAAATACAACTCCAGCCATTGCTCAACAATACTGCATGGTGGGGGCATGTTTTTACCACCTAATTTACTCCTCTGCCATGCCATGATCACTAAATATCTAGGTCTATTCTGAGGCACAGTCACTCCTTTTTTCAGACAAATATGAAATGTTCAATAATCACCTTGAAAATTAACGTCATATACTATATACACATCACTCATTTTATTCTGATAGGTCAAGTGGGTAGCTGCGTCAGCATGCGTAGGCTGCAAAGGAACAAGTCATAGGTTTATTCCATGCTGAAAAAAAGAAGAAAGAAAACACAACGTTTCGGCCGAAACGTTGCGTTTTCTTTCTTCTTTTTTTCAGCATGGAATAAACCTATGACTTGTTCCTTATTCTGATAGGGCACTGTACTGCAAATAAAAAGGAAGACAATGGGTTATACTACATGAAAGATGTCATAAAACAATTAAAATTGTCCAGAAGAGAACAGTTTTCAGAATTGTGATGTATTTTTCATACATTGGTTTCCCTTTCACACAAAAGCTGACAAAATCCAGAGGGAAAGAACTTTGCACCTTAGGTGTTGAAGCATCAAAATAATGCTGTTTATCCAACTGGGTCATAACACAAGAGGAAAGAAATGTAAAGACACGACAAGGCAAAATGGAGAACTTAATCGTTTCTCAAGCTCAACAATCACAAAATACAGAGCAAGTTCTAGCAACTTATAGCCTCTAACAAAAAAGTTTTAATTGAAACCCTTGCGGCAAATCAAAAGGGTTTCTTTTTTATGTATATGTAGTTTGAAGCAGAATGTGATCATTATGAAGGCTGCATTGATTGGTGTCGGGGAGAATATCAAATGACTGTATGTGGTCAACAAAGATAAAATTTCAAAGGCAGTTTCAAAGGCCTATAAAATATTGATCTTAACATCAAATTCAAATAAACATGAGGTTCTGGAAAATTTAACATGTTTATTTTTAATGTAATTTTTAAAAATATTTTAGGGAAGAAGCCTTCTTTTAATTATTTAATCTAATGGCTTGGCTGGAGGAAATTCACTGGCACTTTCTTTTTTAAACCAGATTAATTTCTGAACCTATATATTCCTCCTATTCATACACTATTTACACCATACAGTCCTTCTAGAGATTGAATACATTTGCACAAATAAATTAATGGCCTGGTGACTACCTAATTGGAGGGAAAATAATACTTCTATCAGTTGCCACATGTTTTTACAATTGTGCAATATATTATTTCCTACTTCTAAATAAGGATTTATAAATATGTGTCTGGCTCAGCAATTCAACATGTCACTACGGAGAGATGTCAGTAAGAAGTCAAATGCCACTTCTGCTCTGTCTGGCATGAATTGTCCATCTATCCACGCAGAACGTCTAGAATTGCACAGTGATAAGGTATGCTTGACGAGCCCATCAGCCACACCTGGATTTAATCAGGCAGTGAGGTGACCTGACAGGAAGTCTGATTGAGTAATTGACCAGCATAAGAACGTGGCTGCATTCTAAGACAACCACTCAATCAACTCCCTTGGAGGTGCCTGCAGCCTGTTCAAAAACTACAGGAAAATAGCAGAGCCACTTTTTTGGCTGTTTTTTATTTTATTTACTGTATCCAGTACGAGTCAATTTATTGAGCTGGGCGATTCAGACAAGGTTTAGTTATTCTCCTCTTACAGATAAAAAGCCTACATTCTTCCATAGCAAGATTAGGAAACTCCTGTTGTTATCTTTCATATACAGGAGATAACCCATCATTTTTTTTATATCTTACAGTTAAGATTGACTCTCCCTGGTAAACTCTGATTTAGACTTTAAGGATGGGACACCAAGAGGTAATTAATGAGGGCTTTGTAACTAAAATATCCTTGAAGCTTTCAGTTACAATTTACAAATGCATGAAAGTCATTTCTGGTAGCTTCCCAGCTAAAACTGAGGGGGAGCTGAGATGCTTGCATATCTCATAGACCATTGCCTACTTTTCTTTTTCTTCTTAAATTAAGTCTAAATAATGTTTCATGCAGCTTTTCATGTTTATTTTAATATGCATGTCTTCAAGAAGTGTGTTACCTCCATCACAAAGCCAAAGATAAAACAGTTTTGAAATGCTTTACTCAGCAGACTACAAGTGTAGACACCAATCTTTTCAGTAATGACTCACAAGGGGAACTGCCTTGGCTTTCTGACTCAAAGCTCCCTTTCCTGAAGGACTTTTTTGTGAGCTGCCTCAGGGCCTCTCTGAAGGCTGACATCTTTGGCATAGGATCAAGTTGGCCCTTTGATACTATATTATACTAATTTTTCATTGGAGACTGGCTCTTTTCAAAGAGATCAAAAATTAGCTCTCATTTCTTGCTTCTTCTTGAAAAAGGCAAAGACCCACTAGAATGCTCTAGCAACAAGCCGTTTTTAAGCCAAAAGTAAATCATTTAATCTAATGGCTTGGCTGGAGGAAATTCTGGGCACTATCTTTTTTAAGCCAGATTAATTTCTGAACCTATATATTCCTCCAATGCATACATTATTTACACCATACAGTCCTTCTTAGTCTTTCTAGAGATTGAATAAATGTGTCCAAATCAATTAATGGTCTGGTAGCCTGGTATTGTCTTCCTAAGCAGATGGAAACTTATATTTCTCATCTATTCCATCAAGACTAGATAGGATTTTTGATTTACTTCCGCTAACATACAAGGTGTATTTCACTTTCTGAAACAAATTGCATTGAAGACAATGGCAACAAATGGCATTTCAAGATCTGAAAGAGCATTGTTTACTCCTGGTATTTTCTTATTCTATGTTTCACTCAAACATGAAACATGTAGAAAAGTTTGAGTCTTTTAGTTGCAGTAAATCTGGATTAACCCACTTGATTGAGGGCCAATCTTAAGGAGGCTGGGACCCCCAGGGGGAGTGAAGAGTGACCAAGGGGCAGGTGCAGAGGTGGAGATGGGAAAGAGGAGGAATGCAAAAGACCAAAGTGAGGGAGAGAAGAGGACTATGTATAGTATTTCTAATTTTTATGTGAGGAAATGACGTCAGGAAATGATTACAAATTACTGAGAGCTGAGGCTGTTTGAATTTGGCTATTGTTTGTCCCCGGTGTCCTGGCCAAATTTCACATTGGCACTTACCAATCATGGCCTCCTAATAATCCCCATCTATGAATTGGCTTCATTACTCTGCTCTCCTCCCCACTGAGAGCTGATGTGTGGTGAGCGTTCTGGTGCACTATGGCTGCCGTCGCATCACCCAGGTGGATGCTGCACATTGGTGGTGGAGGGGAGTCCCCATTACCTGTAAAGCGCTTTGAGTGGAGTTTCCAGAAAAGCGCTATATAAGTGTAAGCAATTATTATTATTATCTCTCCCAAACTTTTGTTATAAACTCCACACCTTAGACACTTCTTATACCTTATTACCTATGCAGTGCCATAAGACACAACTATACTCTTCAATCCAATGGCTGATCTAAGTTTATCTGTAGTGACTACTTGGTCATTAGTCCCAGATCTATACAACCATCCACCCTCCCTGTTACTTTTAAATGGAATGGAGAGCTAAACAAGGACATGGATGTTTCGACAAGACTGTAGTCTGGGACAATACTTTTTGTTTCTCTAAAAATTTAGTAGACATGATCATTATTTTTAAACTTGCACATAGAATGCATACTGTCCGATATCAGATATTTCTCCCAACTCTCTACCACATACAGTATAGAATCAGGGCATGGCAGCTACCTACTGTACACACGTTGTGGCAGTGCCCCGTGAAACAGCATTTCTAGGTATATGTGAGTAATGTGCTGTTGGATGTGACTGGTGTGGCAGTGCCATTGAGTTCTCAACTGCACCTTCTCACTGACAAGTCCCAGGTAACCATCAATCATCTGGTATGACATTTTTTTGCTGGCAGGCCTAAATGCAGCTAAAAACCTATTCTGTCAGTTTGGGTGGAGACTGAAACACAGTGCCGTTGAATGGTGTGGCTTGCATTCACTTGCAGAAAGTGTTCATAAGGATGTTACAAGTGGATTGCATTGTACCCATGTAAAAACTATCAGCTTGGATGGACACATTCTTTTATTCATAAGATTTATTCCCCCAATTTTCTGTATAATTGTGATTTTTTTTTATACTATCTGACACTTCAGTAATAGTATAAAACCACTTTATAACTGCTCTGAGTACAGATGTTCTGAAATTTTTTGTATTTGCATATAACCTAGAAATATTATCTTAAAAATAACTGAATTGCAAATCTTCACTCAAAATTAGTACCTCTGTACTGGTAAAGGTCTCTGCTTCTAGTTTTCAAACTATTTCTGTTCTTAACTACAGAGCAAGCAAGAGGAGTTGAATGACCTATTCTCTTTTGCATGTTCTATTCTCTTTTTATGTTCTCTTCCTGCCTCGAGCTGTAATTTAAAAATATATCAATTAAATTACTTAAATCACATCAAGGAAAATTCGATCATATCAATAATAATTATTTTTAAACTATAAGGAGGATGTGATCAAAACACAAATCCTGTTTCCAGAAACTATCCAGAGATATAACATCTTAAATTTGAAATTGCAAAGGAATAAAGTACACTAAAGTACATTAAAAAGGAATGTGTATATACTGTATAGGTGTAGGCTGCTACATACTGTAGCACCAGCTGGGACAAAAAAAATTGTCACTCAACATGCCCCTTTTCCATGTAGAGAGTGAAAAGAGGCAGAGTGAAGCCAATTTTGTTGTTAATGCCTTTGTTTAGTCAGCATGAGAGGCATTTGAAGACAAGAAAGTTCAGGAGACAAACATCACATGCTGGTAGCACCATGTACTGTATAATACATAGACTACACGTCTCTGATGATTTGGAAATTTCAGGGTTGAGATCTCCAAAGATTTGTCTTCTTAGTTGTTATTAATATACAGTAGTCTATTTTACTGTTATTTTTTCTCTGTATTTCAATTACTTTAAATTGTTTACCTAAGTGCCTGTTTATGAATTTCAGTTTCACAGCTTCAACCTATTTCATGTCCCCATTATTTTCTCTCTTTTGCAGGAAATATTTTAGAATTGCTACACTTAACTAGATAATCACTTTGATTTTTAGACTAAATTATAGTGGAGCAAAATCCCATTTCATTTTCTTTTAGCTTTACTTAATAGTCCTGTGTGGCAAATAAATGACTTTGTAATTACTTTGTAATTGAAGTTAACTTAAAACAATTTAACTGTGGAAAGGAAAATATTTTTTTCATAGAAAATTCTTACATATAATTAATTTTATAATCACCTTTTTCTTTCATCATGGTGAACACTCACTTTTTATATCAAGTTAACATACATTGAAAACATATTTAAAAACTGTATCTTGTACTGTATCTTCTTGAATCTTGTGTTGCTCAAATATCCTGTGGATGTAATAGGTATGGACCAGTTATGCCCATGTTAAGAACTAAAATTCATTTCCTGGTTTCTCATGGCTGAAGCCAGTAATTAATTAATAATAAAAGTTGCTTCTAGTACCATGATCTACTCAGCAGAGCCAGCCTAATGTAAAGAGTCTGCTGTTCCAAGTCCTAGCAGGGGTGCTCACCTGATTCTTCTATCCCAAGCACAAATGCCCTACTTCTATGCCAGAGGAGTCAAACTGAGTTTGACTGATTTAGGCTGCATTCAGTACTTTCTCTCTGCAGACAGGTTTTTTTCTGAAGCTGCACAATAGTAGTGCTCTGAACTCTTGGCAGATCAGACATCAAAATCCAACCTGTTTCAACACCAACAAAAATGGAGCTACTGCTCCTATGCCTTACCAAAATGTGGGCCTGGGGTCCTAAATACACTTCTGCTATCCATAAAATCAGGGCTGGCCCTTGGCTTAGGTGAATGAGGTAACTGCCTCCCTCAGACCAAAATTCCCTCCAGTTGGTCTTTCTGTTGTTGCTGTTGTAGCGGCAATGCTTATTAATAAGTCAGAATTAAGTGTTGCTGTGCTTTCCTAAATGAGGCCCAATCTCTATCTCATCTCTGTGGTGTAGCCACAGAGAAGCTATTCATGCAGTTCTTATTTAAGGCGTATTCTCTCAGATAAGGAGCAGCTCCCAAATGGAGATGCACCCAGCCATGCTTGGCTATCATGATCAATGGCCATTCCTGGCGCCTATCTATCTGTGAGATTCTTGGGAACATCTGGATTGCGGTTTTAGATGTCAGAGGTCATTGTTACTCATATCTCACCTTAACCAACCAATCTGGAACCTGCAGGGCGTGGTAACCCCACATGTGTCTCACTGCCTGCTAAACTTTCGATCAGTCATCACCTGTCTTGGTCCTAGTTTACAAGACACTGCACAACTCAGAAACATTGCTTCTCCGGCCATTTTCACACCCTCAGAGACAATCACGTGATGGCCAGTGTTGTCTGTAAATCGCTAGCCAAAGCCAACATGGACGTTAAGTTTTTATTCAGCAGCAGCATTACACCAGAAGCAAACCAAGTTTCTTCGACCCTAAAAAGTGACTTGCTCTGACCCCCAGTCACCCTCTGTGCATAGAGACTTTCTACTAGTCAGCCGGACTACTAGTAGGTCCCTGAGAGAGAGACTGTCGGGCATGTCCCCACAGCAGAAATCTCTCCTCCTAATTCATCCAACTCCGAGCTGCACCCCGACTGGTTGGCTGGGAGCCAGAGGAAGCCGGGATGATGCCTATTGAACACTACAGCGATTGGACACAGCTACAGTACTAGCCGGTCTTTGGTGTCTGTGTCGGGAAATACGAATCCATATCTGGATAAATAAACGCAATGTTCTACATTGCATCTCGAGGATTCAATTGTTACCTCAACACAAGTTGATATCAATTCAATTCATATGAGTAATGTATTTACTTTTGAGTAGCTAATGTAGGCTGATTAACGATAGTATAGCCGAACGGTATACTGAAGCATATTCTTTGTTTCGTATCTCTTTGTGTTTTGCATCTCTTTATGACCTTGCAATTTGACAACCCTCACAATAAGATCTGCCGTCTGTATCCAGGTATATGTTTTATATGCACAATTTATGTATTAATAAATGTATCTCGTGTATTGAATCCATGTGTGTGTGCGCTTATCGATGATCGATTGATTTTCTAATAGCCTTAACACATCACCTCCTTAAATAAATTGCCCCAGTAAATTCACAAAACCCTACAATGTAGGCTGTTATAAGTTATAACTTGCTGTTGCTACACCGAATGCTGATTGTTTAATTGCGTGAAGTAGTAAATGCTGTGATGTTTTGACGGTTTAAATTTAAAATCATGTACCTGCAACTGTTAAAAACACGTCATCCTCCAAAAGGACGTAGTGGTACTGAGAAGAAGGAAGCACATAAAAGAAGAGTAGGATAAGCAATCTCAAAGCAGAGGTATGCCAAATCGAGTCACTGTAATAATGCATTTGTATTTCATTAGGTTTAAAGTCTTATAGATCCATATAACTAGCAAATGTTATTATTTCAATGTTAAAAAATACATTATTTTTGTAAAATGTGTGCTTCTTGTTCTTGTTGTAAGCTTTGATTGTTATTCAATGCTGATTAATGAAAGTTTTCTAGTTATCTAATTCATTTACATAATTGATAAAAACAGTAAAATAAGTTTTGGTGGGAGACAATAATAGTAGTGTACAGTATGTGCAATTTATGATCTGGAGAGACCCCTTTGCAAGATCTTCTAAGGCCCCCAGACAGCTAGGGCTGACTGCATAAAATGGAGGCTTCTTTCAGATTGCAGATAAGTTCTTGAAACATCATTCATTACACAAGCTCTTTGAGGTTGGAGTAGCATGCAGTTATGGCAGCAACTTAAGTATTTCATAATGAAATCTGGAGACCTGGGTGCTAAAAATACTATTTAACTAAGAAAAATGCCTAAGGGAACAGCATCAACAGCATGTCTGGCCTCCACTGTGAACATTAAAGATGTACTTGTGAAAGGACCTGGATGTTTCTGACACATGTTTTATAGTTACCGGCCTACGTACTGTAAGTAAGTTCACGTCTTGCTGATAGAACAGCAGAATTTATGCGAGCTACCTCAGACAGCCTGTACCGGTGATGCAGATAAAAACTGACAGAACCTTGATAAGGAGTGAAGAGCAACCAGAATATAAATTGAGGGCAGTGGTGCAATTAATACTATATTCCCAAGAATGCAGTAAGTGTTGTTAAAGTGTTCTGTAAAATTATAACCTTCTGTTTAACTCAGCTCCTTAAGCAGCACAAAACAGCTTTTAAACAAAATTAAGCATACGGACACCTGTGGCTGTCTCATCCATTAGCAGATATTTGCACTCTACAGATCAAAGTTTCCAATTAAGAGATTGTGGTTGAGAGACAGTAGTCAAGTGGTTTACAGGACTTATTTGCAATTAAAAAAACTATTGTCACAGCTATGTTCTTATTTTGAGTCATTGTATTTTTCAGCATTGTGGAGCTCAGTTTTAAATGCTTATGACTACACATCTGTAAGTGCTGTAAGTAATTCTGATAGTTCAGATTTGTTTTCAGAAGTAATGAATTCAAGATCCAGTAGTCACTAGTGTCCAGTTTGGTGGAGGTATATTGAACCATAGCAGTTTTGTGTACCTTGTCGGAGTTCCAAGAAGTTGTCAGCTGAGTTGTATTGACTTTCTCAAACATCCATTTAAAACATGATTACCAAGTACCATATCCAGTTGTACAGAATCATCTGCTTTCTAAATCCCAATAGTACAAATGCATCAATTTTGTAGGCATCTGCTATGATTTTCCAGCTGCTCTGAAACCGGCACTGCCATGTGCAACCTAAATAGTACTGATGTGATTCAAAATCCTACGAGTAAACCATTGGCACAAGAAGGATTTTCTGAAGTCATCCATTCTGCTGCTTCCTCTAAGCTTGTCAATACCACTGGGTACACTCTTTAAACAAGCTTCGCAGCTGCACAATGTACCAGCCATCTCACTGGACAAGTAGTCTAAAAGAGTGAAGCAGCTTTGTATTTTCAGTGCAAATCATGGCATTTCATTTCTGCCTGACATGATGGGTTCCAGACATACTTAAATCTCCATCATGTCTTTGATCATGCAGGAAGGATAAAGGGCAGCTGGAAAAAAAAGTAGACTTTCTTGTATAATATTTTCAGTGGTTTTTCCACATGGATTAAGAGCTTTGTACAATAACACAACCACTGGTACCAATAAAAAAAGTACCCAGAGGACCTTTGGTAATGTAGGGAATGGTAATGTTTTAAAATGGTACCATTTTACATTAGGTGAGCATGGGTGCTGCGACAGTCTGTAGTCCAAAAGAAGATCCAGAAATACTGGTTAATGAGGCAGCAAGGAAATCCCAAAACATGGTCAAGTGTACAAGTATGGGTTTATACACAATTGGTCGAAGCAGATAAATAAACTTAGGTCGAAGCTTGGAATCACTCAAGGGAAAGGAAGGCAGTATTGGAGGACACACAAGAGACTCAGGGCAACAACCAGGAAGACAGAGAACAGAAAGAATGAGGCATAAACACCAGATGGATAATGACGTAAATATATATTAATTAGAGGCATGGGGCAATGATAATTGCCTATATTGTATACAGATGCTCCAGTAGCAGTTTGAGCTCACATAGAGATGCAAGTAGTTATCATAGCAGCATGAGGGTACGAAATGGAATTTACAGTACACGGGTTTTACACTAATCGCTTTATCTAATAGAGAGTAATGGAGGAGCTAATGTCTATCCCGGTCAGCAACAAACAACACAGGAACACACACACACACACACACACACACACACACACACACACACACACACACACACACACACACCAGAGCCACTTTTCCGAGAAGCCAATTAATCTACCAGTACAATATGTTTTTGGACTGTGGGAGGAAAACGGAGCATCTGGAGGAAACTCACCTGAAAACAGGGAGAACATACCTGTGATAACACCCCAGGTCCAGAATTCAACCCAGCCCCATTGCAAGGCAGCAATGGTAAGACCTGTACCACCATCAACCTGAGTCATCTGGGGCTTAGAGACTTAATGAGCAGACAAACGTTTGTCCAGGCTCTACAAGAGGAGTGGGGCAAACATTTGTCTGTTCAGTAGTCTCTAATACCTTATGCAACACATGCAAACCACCCATCTGATACCTGTTACAAAGCTTGCTTCCAACACTGGCCACACAATACCGGTCAGTTTCACATTTTCATAAGCTATGTTTATACCAAATGTTACATAACAGTGTGGGAGTGGAAAGAGCCATGACGAACAAAGGTAAATGCCGACGCCTCATCTGAGGGGGTGAAGGCACCAGTGTGAGGCTAACAAAAAACAAAAAGAAAAAAGAAAAAAAGCACACCCCTTTGCACAATGGCGTTCCAGACTGGACTGTCCCTATTTATTGGGGTCCAATCTGGGGAAAAAGAAAGACTACTTGGAATGGTGGTATCCACTCTGGACTGTCCCTGTTTAGCGGGAAGACTGGAAGAAAAGGAGCAAGGCCAAAACAAAAGAAAATTCAACCTACCCCAGCAAATCCTCGCAGCAGGACAAGAGCCTAAACCCTCCAGTCACCTCCAGTCACGTTGCTGGATGTTTCTCCATGTGGGGGTTTGCTCATTTCTCCAGGGAGGTGTTCAGTGTGTCTTAAAGGGCCCCCACAGCTGCAGCTCATCCTTAATTAGCTTGGCAGCTGTGGTAGCTAAGGCAATGCATCGCCGTTTAATCCAGGGCTCCACCTGGCATTTCAGAGACCTAACATTCTGGTCACCCAGGAAACCTCAGACTGCTAGTAAGCATTAAACTCTTAATATGCCTACAGAGGCCACACAAGAGATGAGCTGCCTTCTAACTAAATACAATGCAACTTGCAGTTAAATCTCTCCCTCTGCTAACTCTGCCACAAAATAAATGGGAGCCTATATCCCTATCAATAAAAATGCACCTTATGCAGGAAAGACGTTTCTAACTGAGGTATCTTTTACCTAGAAAACCGAAGTTCCCTTGAAACACAGAATAGCATGCTCTCTCTAACAAGGTTCTAATACTTAGCTCCTGTCAGGTTTGATTAAAATGATCATGAAGTAGGAGCTCTCGCCTGATGCAAGCTTCAAGTCCCAACTCCTCCGGACTCCTCTCTCTTCTCCCGTCTTCTCCTTGTTTCTTCCTTCCTCCCTCTTGTGCTCTTAATGTGATCTTATACTGTGTAGTTCAGGTGAGTAGCTGTGTCAGCCTGCGTAGGCTGCAAAGGAACAAGTAATAGGTTTATTCCATGCTGAAAAAAAGAAGAAAGAAAACACAACGTTTCGGAGGACCTCACACCTGAATAAGGCTCCACGGCTGAAACCGTGGAAACCATTGTGTTTTCTTTCTTCTTTTTTTCAGCATGGAATAAAGCTATTATACTGTGTATGTTAGTACTGCTCCTTGACAATCATTAATCCACAACTTACCTCGGTATACTAAGGTGAATGTTTCTGCTCAAGGGACCCCCCCCAGACCTCAGCAAACACCTCCTCTGCTTTGAAGTTAGATACATTTACTCTTCCAAGTGTCACAAATTTTATCTAAAATCCAAGAGACACTTCTCAGTCACATAAAGTCGTAACAATATATAAGTTTCACGTCTTATTTTGTTTTTAATCATAGTATAATAAAAGGCACTGACAAAAAAAGCTTACAAATGACTGGAAGTCAGTCTGTCTATATTGTTCATTTGCTTGCTAATACCTTCACTACCATACATTTCTTAAGTATCCCACAGTCAGCTGCAATCACGTGACTAGGAAGCATAAAGAAGTGTCTTTTTTCTAACTCCTGTTCTAATCATTGAATGCAGGCCTTGCAGACCGTAGAACATGGCAAAATATAAATGGAAACCATGGTAAAATTTCAAAATTGTCATTTAAATTTACCAATGGTCTGGAGACTTGCGTAATGTGGAGTTATTAATCTTGCAAATAGTGTGACCTTGGCTGGGTACCAATAGAATGTGCTTCAGTGCTCAGGAAGAAAAGTCAGCAGGTGTTGATTTATTAAAACTTACATAAGACAGCAATTTACATTATGAAGGTTATTTATTGTGTATTGAGGTCACTAATCCTTCCCAGTATTCTAAATCCAATGTGCTCCTGTCAGGGAGGTTAAAAAGGTTCACCTCCACAGAAACGCAATTAACAACACATTCTGCCAAATTCTTGTTCTCTTCATCACCGTCATTTGCAATTTTGACATTGCTACTGTTATGATCATTACTTGTATATTTTAGTCGGGAGTTTATGCATTTTATTTTGGTCTTAAACAAAAAGTAGATTCTTTTAAGTGCTGTCAAAATACAATAAGCACAACACAAGGTACAGTCCAGTGCATCACAGGACAAACACATACAGTAGGCACAAAACATGCACACACTCACACCAGGGCCTGTTTTCCCAGTAGCCAATTAACCTGCCAGTATGTCTTTTGACTATGGGAGGAAACTGAAGCACCAGAAGTAAATCCACACAAGCATGCTGTATGCATGCTTGAAAACAAAGAAACTCCACAAAGATAGTTTTATTTTCTAAAATTTAACTTTAAATAGCTAGAGTGCTCCTGGAAACTTATATTTTTTCAAGCTGAAATCTATTTTCATGTTTTTTTTTCTTTATCCCCCTATAGTTCCAACATCTTTATTCTGCATCTGTAGAAAAATAAGACCATTAGTATAAAACATGTATCACAACTACAAATCATTTAAAAGACTGTAATAACCACATAATCTGTTCCATTTAAAAAAATCTGTACACAATACAACACAATAACTTCTGTTAGTACAGGCAACCAGACTGTAGCTTATATTTATCACCTTGTTACATACTAGAATGGAGAGAATGAAGGAGCAAACAAATGATTTGTTTTCCATTTGTTCCATTGATTAAAGCTTCATTTTGTTAAAGTCAGCTTTATAGTCCAGGCCCTGTCAGATTCAAGCATCGTCAGAAATGAATGTGAATCAATCCCTGCAGCTTGCCCAGTGCCCATGGGTTTGCAGTGCCTATCAGTCACAACTCCCCTCCACTGGTGATGATGTTGCAGGGACTGTGAGCTCACAGTGTGAATAAGAAGCAAACACTTGAGACTGCACATTCCAGAGGAAAAAATGTATTCGATGCTAGCATGAGATTCACCGCAGCAAAAACAGGTTCAGTCATGACTGGCAAGTTCAAATCTGGACATAGAAAGAATTTCTTGCTGTTTGAATCTGAAAAAAAAAACTAAACGATACTGAAGTGATACAATGTTAAGCCTCCAGTACAAGGAGATGTACTTTGTACTATAGGATGTACTTTACTATATTCAATCAGCTTTTTTTCCCATTTAAGGTATAAACATACAGTAATTGACAAAAGAAGTCAAACCCAGAGTCACAAGATATTCTTAACACAAGAGGACGTCTTTGCTTTTTTAAAATTGATTGTGCAGAAGCTATCCTACTTTGTGACACAACGATGCATTATAAACAAAATGCTCCTGCTGAAAAACGAGATTTCCCTGGACAGAACGGCAGGGCTCACTCACAGATATAGACAGACATCACACAAGGGCCAATTTTGTGCACCACTGTGCCGCCCTGAGATTTATTTGCTCAGGAAAAAAAGGAAGTCTTGGATTTTATCAAGGCAAATAAATCCGCACACAGAAGAACATAAAGCAATCCTTATCAGTTTAATTGTGTGTCATAAATATAAACATATACTGCACTCACTAAAAAACTGAATATACTGTAACTGCACCTGTCTTCCTTCTATGCACAACAATGTTGGAAGAATGGCTGCAGGACATCAGGCAAATTTGTCACAGGGAAAATGTTACAAGGATGGAGGAACAGTTTCCTTCATTTTAATGTCCAGTCCTCAGTTAAAAATTAATAGTGCAGGAGTGACAGAGTTAAAATACATTTACAGTGGACAATTAAAGCACATCAAAATAAAAATCAAAACCTGAATTTACATTGAATATATTTTGAATGTTGTTGTTTGATAAAGTATGGTAAAAGATCAAGGGAACTGCATGATATTTCAGACTAAAACATTGATGTATTCAACAACATTTAGACGAAAAATGTTAATGGGTACTTACTGCAAAACAGTGTTTCAAAAATGTGTCTGTTTTTTTTCTTCAAACACCTGCCCTCTTAGGAATTGTTAATGTTTAATGTGTGAAAGTACTATTGTGATAAGATTCCTTTTTTAAATCTTTGCTAAGTATGGCATGTACTGTAATAAGACATACAATGCAAAACTGCTATGAAAATACTGTACAGTAATTCTGAAGAAAAAGCATCATATACCCCAAAAATACAATGTGTGCTGTTAATATTTATTGTAATTATAATGCAGCTGCATTATACTGTATGCAGTAAAATTGACTGTACAGTCTAAGACGCTTTATTGTTAAATTTGTTTTAAATTTTTATATTTAAAATTTTCAGATATTTGAGAAATCAATTGCACACTGTAGCACACATTGAGAAATTTGTACTATTAATTTAATTCTTATTACAAGAAGATCTGTCTGAAAGAAATAGATACCGTTTTGCTTTTAACTCAGAAAGTCATAAGTGTGACTTAATGAAAGCTTTAATGTATTGTTGAAAATCTAGATGGCTGAAAATATTTGAAATATCCACATACTGTATCATAGGATGTAAAAATCCTAGTGTTAAGGATAACTAAAACTATATAGAATTTGTGAATACATTGTTCCTCAAAGTCAAAACTTTTTTAATTTTTACTTTTTTAATTTTTAAAACTCACATACAGGGGAAGGAAAACATAAACAGAGATGATTTTATAGAACTGAGGAATACAAATCAACGAAAGAGAGGGTATAGTACAGCAAAGGCCACAGGGGCATGTGTGGCTGAGGCAATGATCACTCACCAGGAGGATAAGCACAGCTAATAGGAATTACCAGTTTGTCCATGTGGTGAATATTTCTGAGTGGAAAAAAAACTGCAGATCACTGAACGGCAATAGAAGGTGGAGCATTTTTAAAGGTTCATAAAATACGAGGTATAGCCTCAAGAGATGCAAAAGTCAGAGAGTTAAGACTGTAACTTCAAAACAGCCCCATCAAAGGATTATGATTTTGATTTTGGTGGAACCTGTGAACGTTTCCATTTTCAGAAGGGGTGGTTCTAAACCAAAGGACCAGTAGGGGTAATGCACAGGAATTTGTACAGCACAGTATATTTAACTTGTTGGATTGATGTGTGGGAGCATTTTAGCCAACTGGAATTAAGTGAAAACAATAATAATGATTAATAATTGCTTACACTTATACAGCGCTTTTCTGGACACTCCACTCAAAGCGCTTTACAGGTAATGAGGACTCCCCTCCACCACCACCAATGTGGAGCATCCACCTAGATGATGCATCCACCTAGCATCCACCCAGCCATAGTGCGCCAGAACACTCACCACACAATAGCTCTCAGTGGGGAGGAGAGCAGAGTAATGAAGCCAATTCAGAGATGGGGATTATTAGGAGGCCATGATTGATAAAGGCCAATGGGAAATTTGGCCAGGATGCCGGGGTTACACCCCTACTCTTTTCGAGAAACACCCTGGGATTTTTAATGACCACAGAGAGTCAGGACCCCGGTTTTACGTCTCATCCGAAGGACGGCGCCTGTTTACAGTATAGTGTCCCCCTCACTATACTGGGGCACTAGGACCCACATGGACTGCAGGGTGAGTGGAAGAATGTACAGCACAGAGATCTCCGAGACTCTTTATATCCAAAACACAGAAAGCCATATAAACATATGCATATGTAAATACAGACATAAGCCAATGTGTTGTTTGGGTTGAGACCAAATTTTGAGAGACTGTTACTGTAGATTAAAATAACAGAGAGAATATGAAGAGCACAAAAGTGGCAGTAATGAGGTTCCCTTCCAAGAAGTATATACAGATATTCAAAAAGAAAACTTAGCCATACAGTATGAATCTTAGAGTCTTATTTGCTATTGAAAGTGTATAAGGAACATTTTTTTTGATGAATAGAAATATTGATAGTGGGATAAAAAACAACAAGACATAAAATTACATTTATCACATACAGTACGTTTGTAAAGTAATTAAATAGATTACTGTTTAAATTAGCCAAGCAAAGCAAACCAGAATGTCAAGTTTTGTCAGCATGTTCCATTTAGGGAGCAACATAATTATAAAACAGCATGTTAAGATTAAAAGGAAACATTGCACTTCTGTGAAGAGTTGGGTTGTATTCTGAAACATTATCTAAATGATGACTGAAGGAATATAAAAAAAATTAGGTTTGGTCAAAGAGAATACAAGATCTCATCTGCCCAAAGAGAGACCATATGTTTCTTTCCTATTACAGACCACACATTACTATATAGAAAACAACTGTTGTTTCTGTAACACAAGTATAGGGAGACAGATCACAACCTGGTCCCAAGCCTTCCCTCAAAGAAAATAATTCAAATTTAGCATAATTTTCGCAAATTGAAGCACAGTGGGATGTGCATAAATATTTACCCAGGGAATGAAAGTGTGTCCAAACTAAATTTATGAAGTGCTAGAAAGAAGAAGTCCCCACTTTACATTAAAAGGCTCCAGTGTTGAGTGGCCTCTCGATAATGTAAAATAGATATGTTGAAAATAATATTAAACTGAGGCATCAGGATAGAAAATGAAAATCTTTGTTGGATTAATCTAGCTCAGACCTATGAAATAAAAACAGAAAAACTATTAGTATAATAGGGAGAATCATTACATCAGCATTTACAAATGAATCAGTGGCTAAGAACTGCATTCTAAGAATCTTTTCTTGCAATCAAAGAATTTAAGCATAAACGACTCATGGGTAGATAATTATTCACAGACAGGTGCGACATAACATTGAGTGCAGAGCTGAGTAAAGATTTTTTACAAAATTTTATGCAAAGTTACCATGTACAGGAGATTTTCTGGTCTACATTAAATGTAGTCTTCATAATTTTCTCCACTATGAACTTCTGGAGTTATGAAGTTCCATTTGTGGAAGGAATTCAAAGTGAACAAATATTCTGTAAGTGATGGAGTACTGAGGAGTTCAAAAATACAAAAGTAGAATTAAAACAAAAAGATAAACTTTGTTCAGTTGCTAATGCCACTGTTTTATTTACAAATCCTGTACCGATTCACTTCACATTAAGCACACTTGTCTCCTCTGTGGAAATATGTGGAGAAGGCAAAACTGATTCCATCTACCATTTTACTCTGATCTAGGTAATATAACAACGGGAAGGTTATGTCTTCCAATTCAGAAAACTAATAATCTAGTACATGATTGCAATCTGTGAGATTAATTAAATTAACAAAAAATACAAATTGAACAGCTAATATTGATAGATACAGAATACACCAACACAGATGGCAGAAGGTTACAATACTATTCCAAAAATGTTTGAAATTCAAGAAGAATCCAAAAGCTATTTGTAAGGGAGCACTTATTCTTGTAAGCTTAATAGCTTTAAGCTATTAATTTTCTGTGCAAGCTAACAACATAGTTGGATTTCATCAAAATGACAAATATCCTGAAGTAAAATCCATTTGAACAATTGCTCTGTATATGAGAGCAACAAAGGTGGGGAGACTTGAGATTGTTGAAATATCATCTGTGGTACAATAAATTAACAGAGGTCAGGCTAAAAAGTGCTATTACATCATGGTAGTATCAAAATTTTAAAACTTCAAATTGTAGCACCCCATTCTGCAAGTTAAACAAAATGGGAACTGTTTTAGTTTTTACATTGCCAACTTGTCCAATCTTCACACTTGAGACACAATAGCTAAAAATCCAGATAACCATGCAATTGTGCTATTGTTAGCTGGGACTAAACCATCCATCCATTTTCCAACTACTTTACAGGGACATGGGGGAGCCACGTTCATCCTGGCAAGCAACAGGCGCAAGGCGCAGGGTACACCCTGGTCAGGACGCCGGTCCATCGCAGAGCACAGATAGACACACAGTCACACCACAGGCAGTTTTCCCATAAGCCAATTAATCTACCAGTATGACTTTGGTAAATCAAAGCAGCCAAAGGAAACCTAAACAAATATGGGAGAGCATACAAACTCATTGCAGATAGTACCCCAGGTTTGGAAATTAACTCGGGCCTCAGCGATGCGAGGAGCAATGCTAACTACTGCATCACCATGCTGCCCAGGACTAATCTACTGCTGATAAATCATAAACTCAGACTTCATGGGGGACGTGACATAGGAAAAGTAGGCCTCAAAATAGGATAAAAAGACTATAAAGTAGCACGAACAGTAGAGAAAGACAGAACACATATCGATACAATAATCTCTTGGTATGATGCTTATTTGATTGCACTGCATTTTAAATCTGTCCTTTATTTATTGAGTGCTTCATCAGAAATTAAGCTGTTGAGATGTCATTTGTTAGCTATGAGTTGCTGTCTTGGTAGGTAACTAGTTATATGAATAATGGATCATAATCAGAAACTACAGTCCTATGAACCGTGAAACATTGGACAGAAAAAAGCGGGTGTATTGTCAAGAAAAAAGTAATTGATCTGAGGGAATGAGTGATGCACTAGTGAAGAGAGCAGTGTTTCGGATTTGGATGTATCACCAGGAGCCAGAAATGTCATAGCTCTAAGAATGATTGAATGCCTAAAGATTTGGATGGTGGCACTTGTTTTTGGCAAGAGTGATCTAATATAACATTCAGTAGTAGTAGTAGCAGTAGTAGTAGTAGTAGTAGTAGTAGTATTTTTTCAGAATTGTATTCTTAGACTTTGAACAAATAAGAGGGGCCATTTAAACCATCTAGCTTGTGAAGCTGTTAGTTAATAAATTACCAGATGATTCTATCCAGCCATTTTTTTCAAAGTAGCCATGCCATGAGCTTTTACAATATGGTTAAGTATCTTGGTTCCATATTCCCACAATCCTTGATGTAATTATGTTATTTTTTGGTTTAAATGCACTTCCACAGAGTTCGCCTTTGCCTTATGATCATTGTTTCACTGTTGATTCTGAAGAAGAAAATTGCACTTTGTCAATGTCTTGGAGGATTTTGAATACTCAAAACGAATTCCCTTTCTGTCGTCTTTTCATGATTCAGAGATTGAAAAGAGAATCAGATCAATTTTTTAGGCTGTCAAGATTGGACATTCCTCTAAGCCTGAGGATATATCTGGTCGCTATTCTTTGGACTCATTCTAGAGAGAGATCTGTACACAGCATTCCTAACAAGGTCTTACACCACCATTCTTTTTATTGCTTTCTCAAACAGACCACAAGATGAAAATGATGTGCTTACATAAACACCTAAGACTTTCATATACTGTATGTAATCAACTCAAGCAAGATGTTTTCCATTAAATATACTTATAGTTTATTATAGTGCAGGGTGTTGCATGTATTTACCCACATGCAACACCCTGCAGTTGTTTACATTAAATGCACTAAATTTTCTTTTGCCACTTCTGCTTTGCTTGCTACTCCTCGTCTAGCATGTGCAAACTTGACTATGCTAACGACTATTTACTAGAATCCAGAATATTAATATAAACTAGTCCTAATATAGGTCCCTTATGTGCTCCCACAACTGCTTCATCAATATTCAAGCATTTTCTCCATATCTGTACCCTCTGTTTCCTGTTCATTAACTTATAAATTATGAGAAACCTAAAAGAATCAAAAGCTCAGTTTGTATCCATTATTGCTGGTGCTCAAAGTACTCTAACGTTATTTAACCAGAACTACCATTTCTTCCCAAATACAAATTATTTTCTTTAACATTTTTGATGCTTTGATTTTTTTCCCAGTGAATATTACCCCTGTCTTATATTGCTGGAAAAGGTTATGTAAATGGCTTATGAATAACATCTTGTTTCCTTCAGTATAATTGGTATAAGAGCACCAGGCTCTAGAGATTTGATTCATCTTAAGTCCTTCTAGTATCTCTAACACTTATGCCTCTTCTATGCTAATATTGTTTAATATAGGACTTTGTGTTTGCTCAGCCTGAGGCATGTTGTCTGTTCTTTTGTAAACACCTGAGTGAAATATTCATTTACAAGCCATTTCTTATCTAAAATGTCTAACTTACTTTGGAGTCTATTTCACCCTTCACTTTTCTTACTGTTGTAATATTGCAAGAAATAGTTTAAGAAATTGTAATATTCCTATCTGTACCTAATTTCCTTTATAACCCATGCTTTCTTTTACTGTTAGAAAGTATTTTCTTTTTTCTTATATTCTCCTTGATTTAGCCTTTTGGGTCACTGTTTTCCTGACTTTTGGGACACTAGTTTTCTGCTTCAAGCAAAATTTCTTTAAAGTGTTGGCATTACTGATTTCATATTTATCATGCCCCATTCAGTGTCTCTTAAGATCTCTTTCTTTCCTTGTCTTCTATCCCAAATCTGTAAATATTTGTTTTGGAATCTACGACTCCTTGCAGTCCCTAATTTTTTGGGAACAGACAAAATAGAGGGCCAGCACACCTTTGTTGGCTTTCAACTGTAAAGAAAAAACAATGAAATACGAATCCAAGTCTGCTTTTGTTTCCATCCTCAACCTTCTTGTGACAAGTAATTTAAAAAATAATCTCTGTATACGAACACATTCTGAATGAGTAAGTTTAAACAACATATAATCCAACATTATTTAACGCTACTCAGTACCAGGCACAAGAACATTCACACCAGATCAGCCGAAGCTGGAGCTGAAGACATCACACAAGTATTCTCTGAAGTAAGCATCTCCAAGCAATCAATATTGTTTTGCACTGCCAGCCAGAATTGAAAACAAGGTTTGTGTCCATGGAGAGATAGGAGACAGAAACAGCCCTGTGGTACACAGTGATGTGTGTAGCCAAGGATACCCCATGTATCTAACCCCTCATCCCTAGTGGTGCTCAGCCAATAGTGCCTATGACATGTGCTCACAGATATCACAGTCCGCTTTTGACAATTCCTGGATTAGAACAGGCAACATCTAGTCTACAGTGGTCACCACTATAGTATATGCACTTCATTTAATACCTGCCATTATATCATATACTGTACTATACTTAGAATCAATAATCTGAAGGACAACATACATAAATGCAATGTTCACAAAGAAAACATTTAAAACACTTAACAGAAAAAAACATTCAAGAACTCTAGAATACACATCCTATTCTTGTCTTGGAATTTTAAATAAAAATATGCATGTAATCAATGGATACACCCCGCTGGAGAGCGCTGTTTCATAATGAGATGCTCTACAAGCATCTAAAGGCATTCACAACCATATCTCAGCTTTTTAAAACAGGCTTTTTAAAAGGAAAATTTCCATGCAAATTAAAAACCTGAAATGCTATGTACACTTTGTCACTTCAATTTCTTTTTTATTCTGTATATCCCAAGTTTAATGTATGCCACAGCAGTGGATTCAAAGAAATCTTTCATTTTCCTTCTTGGTTCATTAAGTCTTGGGACTGCTAGTTGAATGTTTCATGATTTAAAATTTAATATAAATATATATATTTTTTTTTTTACATCTGTGTAAGAGCAATCTGGGCACTCAGCGTGACAGCAGAAGCATTCAAGTCACAACCTTCCTGAGCCCCACTAAGTTAGCAGGCGATGCATTTTAGGTTTCAAATTTGGAAGAAAAAAAAAAGAAAAACAATATATTTTAAATTTCTCAAAGAACCTGAAAATTACAACCTTGGAATTATGCCTCACTGAAGAAGCAAACCACAGCTAACAAGAGTTCAAGAGTGCTAAGAGTTTTGTTTGATATATTTGGGATTATTGTCCACCATCCTTATAAAAATGTTCCATTGTGAATAATTTTATTTCCTCAGAAAATTAGAACTACTGTAGCATGGCTACATGACTGTTATATAATTTAAACACCAGCATTACAGTTACATTTGCCTTTGTATCATGCTCTCTATGTGTAATTTGCACATACAGTACAGTATGTCTAATTAAGAAAACACAATCACTTTTGTGATTTGAAAAAAGTATTAGCTACAGCACAATAATACTCGAAATTATTATAACTTTAAAACAGATGACTGATTGGTTTCTTGTAATCCCCAATTCCCTGTCCCCCCATGTGTATGTGTGTAAATTTCAGGTACCATTTGGATTAGTGTTCAATAATGAACACTATAGTAATCTACCACTTCTGTCAACGTCATTTTGAAGGCAAAACAGTTAAATGCCATCTCTCCATCATATTAAAAAAACCAAAACATAAAACTACACTACAAGTTTGAAACATACAGCACTTAAAACATCTTTCACATGTTCAACTGTTCATTTATCAGTCAGAAGAACAAACTTTGTCATGGGCCAGATGTCCATTAGAGTATTTATTACAAAACAAATTGCTGTTCATGTACAATCTTACCTAAAAGGTCTTTGTGTGAAAAAATGTACAAAAAACAGACTGGTGTGGGGTACTAATATTATTTTAATCAATGGATGAAGGAATCTTAACAGCCCATTTCTCTCACATTATGCTTTTGTTGACCAAATATTTCTGGCATAGCTATGGACAATACACTGAATTTGAAAATCAAGTGAATCCCAATTCACTTATTGGATACTGCAAAGGTAATGACAAAATTTGAAGGCACTAGCCTGTCCTGAATTTACACCGTTTTAAACATCTTATTCAGTAAGGTGCACATCAGTTATTTGCCCAATATGGTCATCTTTACATTTTAGTCTTTTATACTAATTTATTAGACCCAATGCAGAAATCAGAAGACACCAAACATTTTAAATGCATTATTAAACAACTTTCTTTCTGAAGGTTTTTACCAACTAGAATGGCAACACATTGGTGAGCACTGTGGTCTCACAGCTCCAGGGTAGTTTTATTGTACTTAAACTTGTTACGAAGCTTATTTATAATAACATTCCTAGTGTTTTGTTTTATAATTTTGTCTAATCAAGCTCATAGACCATAAGTGCATAAAACTTTTGCCCCCTCATGTCTTACAGTCCTCTCTTTGGTGTTGGAAGAAAAAACAGAACATCCCTGCTGCCCCCAAAGGCAAACTATTAAAAAAAATGGGTGCCCTGAATTAAAAGGGTCATAAATAATCTCTCTGGCAAATTGTAAAACAATGTGAGAATTTTTACAAAAGCACAGTCATAAAAAACCTTCCAAAATACACAATAATGTGATAGAAATATCTACTGAAAGAAATTAAGTTAGGGAGGTTGAAGAGTTGGGAAAATGTATGGCTTTGTATTGCATGTCAAAACCATACTGAAAGATCACTGAAGAAAAGCAAATCATTTTTCTCATTTTCTTCATTCTTCATTCTCCAAACTACTGCAGACGGATTTCCTTTTTGAACTAAACAACTGATAAATTGCTTTGGGGATGAACAGTACAACGTGAGGAAACACTTTCTAACTTGAATGATTTCTTAAAGAAATTAAAACAATTTATACGATAATCCCTCAGTCAAATGACTTCAAGAACTTTTAATAACATTCAAACAGCAGTTAATGAAAACTTTTTTTCATTTTGATTCCTTTCAAAATATTGGAACAGATGGACATTTTACCACCATGAAGTGGTAAATTCATTTTTTTTACCAAGGCTAAAGCAGTCTTGACATGCTATTGATTCATTTCACGCTAGATTTTTAAAAGGGATTCCCAGAATTTAGAAACAGCCACAGTATGTTTGCCACCAGGTGCACACTTAAAAAAGTGACGGTAAACTGACTACCAAGCACAGCATATAAAACCCCTTGTTATTTCCCTTGAGGACATATTATAGGACACCCACAAAAAATCACTAATAAAACATCAACCGCAAGGCTTTCTGTCAAGATGTTATTCTTTATCATTATGGCAAAGCCAATACAAATTTCTGTTCTATCGCACAGAGGACAAATTTCACTGTCCACCATAGTCCCATAGATATAAAACATTATCAGTATTAATATTTCCCAACCTTATGCCTGGAGACATAATGAATACCCTTCAATTTTTATACTTAAAAAATTGGATGAGGCAATAAAATCCCAGTATCCAGTAAATCCCAGTAAATCCTAGTGACCCAGCACCAACTGCTTGGCTTCAGAACTAGTCCCATGTAAGTATATTGTTTAAATGAACAGGTGTCTGGAAATACAGTGTAGTCCAATGGTAAGAATGCTCATCATAAAGAGGACATTACATAAATACAGCTTCCTACGTCTGTATAATTATTTAGCAGCTTAGGCTGCATTAATCAAGTTGAAGTCCTGCTGGCTTCATTAGCTCCATAGCTAAAGCAAGGTATTTCTGAATCCTTGGGCAAAGAAAACTAAAAAATATGCAAGGGAAAAAAACTGTTAAGGTTTCAACTGAGTAATTAAGTGCTCGATAAGATACTGTAGGATGTCCCTTGGATCTGGATTGGAAGACATTAAAATATTTAGATATCGGTTCGCTTTAGTTGATATGTTACACAATATCAGTTACGATTTGCTTGAATATCACAATCCTTTATTTTACTGCACTGAAAAAGTTACAGATTTTCCCCCCACCATCTTGCTAGTTTCATGTTTCTTCCTTCATCCTTCAGTTCTTTTCCTCTCCACTTTCCACCTTTTTTTTCTTTCCTTAAGGTACATGCCACTATATTGGGACTTGCCACACAATAGCTCAGAAATGAGGATTTTTCATCTTGCTAACCACTGTGACAACTGAGTGAAAGCAAAAGAAATCCATCTTTTTCAGTCCTGTGCACAGATGTCCCCGATGCTGTTCTCTAAACTGTTTCAGTCTGGAGAGCGGAGGAGAGTCTCTTATAAGAGGGACTGTCACATATGCGAGGAAAAAAATATAAAGGACAAATTGAAGCAATGTTAAGCAGCTGAAGTGAAAAATTAATTTAAGCATGGCTTGAAACAGCCCCTTTTGAGATAAGACTGAATACCTCTATAGCAAAGGAAGGACAATCCCAATGTCAAAAATCATCTGCAAGAAAATCAAACATTTAATTGTGATGGGGTTCTTCTTTTCACAGGATTTTCCTTATCCCTCAAGTGCATACCAGTTTCGAGGTTATCCTCTGATTTGGTTAATGTCAGTGCATTAAAATACATTTTTACAAGTCAGAGTGAAAAAGACACTTGCATTTATACAGCCAAATTCAGCAAAAAAATAGATAACAGAATCTTGCTCAATTCAGTTAAGAGCTACCTGTAGAATCACAGCACAATAGGGACCTACACTAAAAACAAAGTGGAGGCAACAAGATGGCTTTTGCTTTCTTTAAGCAGTGCCAAAAGGCCTGCAGTTCCACACTAGCTATATAACATGAGTTTATCATCAAATAAGGGAGAATCCTGAGTCACAGCAGCAGTGTTATGGCAAGTGCTTACCTATCCAATTTCACATCACTTCACCCCTCTGCCTAAACATCTGTAACAGCATACCCTCATTTCATAAAAAAGTCAAATCAATCTTTGTCATGATTGTGACAGCCTGATAAATGTAAAATATAAATAAACTTTGTTTTGGAAAACAAAATCCTAGGGTTTGGGTAGGGGGGGGTGTACTTCTACAGTACTTCTTCAAGCACTGTGTGTTAAAGCTAGACTGTTGTTAATCAATCTTCTTCTCAGTGGAGCTCTTCTCCTCGTGTTCCCCCTCTGTGAGGGCAGGATTCTGTTTCCCTACAGCCTCTTCATCGTTGCCGTCATCTGGCTCCTCGTCCTCGCTGCCCTCGTCGCTCAGCTCCCTCCCCTCCTTCTTCAGAAGCTCGGCGTCCTCCGAGCCATCGTCGGACTCAGCCGTGCAGATGCCGTAGCACATAATGCTAATCACCCCCAGGGGTAGGCCAAACAGGAAGCAGCCAAGGATAGGAGAGCTCTTAAAGACAGACTGAAAGGAAAAACAGAAACCACCGTCTTCTTTTTATGTCTTATACACTCCTATAAAAACATCCAGCACGGACATATAGGTATATGGTTATTTAATATTCAACTAGATCATAAGAGCATCTGTTCTTTGATTAGGGGGGTTTATACAGTTAGGAGTTATATTCACCTTCAAATATACAGTATGAAGGAACATTTAAAAAAAAAACAGGTACTGAACTTAGCTTGGTGAGAAAAATGCAGGAATGTGTTCAAAAATCTCAGACACATTGCCAGTGTATAAAGAGCAAACACATAGCAGCTGCTCTTACACAATGCAGGACTTTTACCTTTTCAAAATAAAGCTTAGAAATAGTTTGTAGCAGTGGGAGAAACTAGTTCTGAATTACTCTGAGCTCCAGAACAGTGAAAGTTTAAAATATGTTGCAAATTAAACAATATAACTTAGAATTTTTCTCTCTTTCGCCATCCATAAAGCTAACATATATTTGAATGCATTCATATTTCAAATATATCTGAAACAACTATCCCTATAAAATAGTCATGTGGAGACTTTTCAATGAATCAGAAATATATTCAGATAGGCTTTTATGTACTGTAAAAGAATGCCATGATTATTCATTTAGAAGACAATTTTGATTTTATGTGCACTCTTGAGGACAGATTGGGAGGGGAAAATGGTAATTATGTGCCTCTTTGCTATGAGGCATGGGCATGCTAAATTAACATTTTGACATGAGTAGATTTACTCTCACTAATAAAGCACCTTTCTGTCATATTTAATAATAGCAAAGCATTTTCCAGCATTAGATTAGCTGACGCTCAGCACACCTGATGAGGAGCTTGCAATATTCCTGAAAAACACATATGAAACAGGAAAAAAACACATATGAAACATAAGAAAACATTAAACTAGAGCAAATGGTTGGAAGGAGACCCTTATTTTGTTTAACCCTTTACTTTTTTAATTAATCTGCTGTTATTCAGGCAGGCAGTACTTGTTAAAGACACACTGAGGAGACGTGATGAGTGAGTCTTTTACTGTACCTCATGAATCACTAATGTTTTCACCATCAATGTTGAGTATGATGATGTGTATTAGGTTGTCTTCAAAACAAGCTTTTTTTCAGAAAATAAACCAATGACTGTTAATAACAGTTATTATGTTATTAAAATATAACAGTTAGATGTTATTAATAATTTAATAACTTAACTCATTGGGATTCTTCTATATTAACAACCAGAATATTGATAAGTGTTTAAGTAAGAAATTGACACAAAAAATTATTATAACAAGGAATTATACTTACAACAACAGTTGACTTTGCATCATATGCAACTCTTCTGATGCGCTGAATGATTCCATCACCACCTTGTGCCTAGCACAAAACACACGCAAGACATTTTTATATTTTGTTTTAAATTGAGCCAGTTTCAGAACTGAGCTCATTTCAGGATCATATACTGTATTAATACTCGTGTGCTTGCATATACCTCAGAACAACTTTCCATCTATTAAGACATTACTATTTAAAAGGTATCCAACATAGCTTTAAGTTTTAAGATTTCAAAATCTTGAAATTTCCTAATTTTTTGGGAAACTCAAACATATATTATTCAGACTTTTATTTCATTTTAAAACTTCATTGGAACATATCTGTAAATGACTCTTTCAATGTCTTACTGATCATTTTGATACCTTTAACAACTCTTGTAGATAGGCTATGAAGTTTAAATGTAAATAATTACATGATTCTTGGGAGGAAATGACTGTCAGTATTATCAGTTTGTAGTAAACTACAGAAGCTCACCTCTGCTGTTCCATCCAGGACTTGGTTAATAAACTGAACGAGATCTTCAATGCTGTTTATGGCTTTATTTGGGAGGAAATACTGCTGGTTTGAAGTGTTAAGGACGATGATTGTGGGAACAGACACCTCACTGTCAATTTAGAAAACAAATACAAATTGACAACTTAAAAAATAGGATTACCTTTCCTACACTTCCTGTTTCATAAAATGTTTATAGACTTCTTGTTTATATAAAAACATACCAGCTACACAGAAATAGAACAGAAAGGAGTATTTCTTTAGACATTATTATTTAAAAGCTATACACATTTTTTTTAAAGTGTATAGCTGACAACATCTTTAGAAAAGCATAAGTAATTAAATAAATAGTCTGCTATTGAAGATAAATGCTGCTTTTTCTGTATGGAGTGAAAAGGGGTAATCAAAATCAATAACTCTGTTAATTCATCTGTTTCATCAATACAAGAGACCTTTAAAAGCAGGAAGTTTTGGCAGTAATAAATATCTAAAAGCTACCAGAGCTTTACAGACAATTGCTCCCAGTTCAGACGTGAGAAAAATTAAAATATTGTATTCCCTCTGCTGCCAATTAAACACAATACAACCCTGTTAATATCATGAGGAATGACCACACAACACAATAAATCTCAAAGATATGGTTGAAAATAATTAAATATGCACAAATTGTTCTAAGAATGTAACAAAACAGAAATCCACCAAAAGCTTAGACTAAAATATTTACTGAAACATAGGACTACCTGAATGATATACTTCAAAACTGTACGATATACATAGTGAAAGTATGTAAAATATCTTTGATAAGGTTTTCACAACATGCAAATAGGTCTGATTTTCAGTCAGGTTTTTTACAGAATATGATATAGCATTGGGCGATCAGTATCTGTCATTGCAAAGGAACACAGGAATAAAAAAGCTACTTATGTCAGTAGAACTACTTTCTACAGTACAACAACTTATCCTTTGCCCAATCAGGAACAAAACTGATAGACACCTGATATTTATCCATCTTTGTCACGTTTTTATTTCATTTTCAGTCAACACTCCATCTGAACTATACTGTACTAACTTTACAAAATAACTACACAGACTATGTGAGTCAATAAAACAATACTTCCATTCTTATCTGAACCTCTGAACTCCCAGTATCTCTTTCTCACTTAACCTGTAAAACCCAATATGATGTTTATTTTCTACTTCTACAAAAGAGTATTAGATAAGGGGAAAATAAAGTTGAATAAAAATTTTAGGTCAATGGCAAACTCTTTCAAAATATTCTGTTGAAGGTGAAAATTAGCCCAACAAATGGATTCCAAACTATGCTATAAAATATTGCAATAAAAGACATGCCTTTTAATTTAAAGTATATTAACATTTTATCCTGTTTAACTATTTAAACACGTTAGTATTTAGAAATGTAATGTTTTACAAGTATATTAAAACTTTTACTTATTTATATATTAATTTTTAATACATATTTTTCAGGAAATTCAAGTGTTCAACATTTTATCCCCCCAAAACTAAAAAGGCGTGTGTTGTTCTCTGCCATTGGTACAGTAAGTGATTTGAAAAATAACGAATACTGAAAATAATCATGCCTAAATACACTGAACTATAAAAATCTATCGACTCAAGGCAGTTTACTTATATGGCAAACCGTGCATCAGGAGGCACATGAAACCTTAAAAAACTGCCAGTTGCCAGTCTAAACTCTTTAATTCCTTATTTTAATGCCTTTAAATTATGCTCACACTCAGAAACATTTCCCCTTTGTTTATAGATATTATTATGAAGGACTCTTTGAACTTTAGAAAACCTGGTATTAGCTCTTTGGTTAAGACTATTACTGGGTAGAGAATGAAAAGAAGGACTGGGGTAGACAAGTCACACGTCACCAATTAGAAACCACTTGTGCAGGTAGAACACCTTACAAACCATTCACAGGAACAGCCCATCTACTAAGAAGATGATTATTCCAAATTGACCAAAGGAAGAAATAAAACAGGCCAGAATTTATGGAACCATCTGGATAATAATGGGCTTAAGATCCCTTTTCTTTTTCACAGAATGATGAAAAACTTCATTTATTTAAAATACGAATTCCACTAACAAGTGACGTTACAGTATATCAGACTGATCCAGATAATCTGTATCTACAATGGATAGTTGAGGCCTGAATTGGCTTCTGTAATACAGAGTGTTGACTAAAAACTGATTTGAGCAGCACAGTAAAACTTATTCTTAAATTATAAACTAAGGGCTTGAGACTCAGAGAGAAATAAAAGTAGGCCTTTTGGCTCTGGTAGTGCAGTAGCTTATTGATCCAAGGATCTCATCCAGCTGTAGCTTGAAGGAAGCCAAAATAAGAACATAAGAACATAACTGTAATGGAAAAATGAAACTTACTCCATTATCAGACTGTTAATGTAATCATTGCCATCCATATGGCCAAACTGGAAGTCTCTGTGAAAATAAGAACAAAGAACCACTTAATGTCAAACGAAAAGAAAACAAAAGCAACTCAACATGTTCTCAACAGAAGCAGTAATTGAATATTTAAATAGAGATTTGCTGGTGGTGGCATTCAGTTTAGAGCAGCGATACCAAATCAACTACTGCCACTATTGCATCCATCCATTTTCTACCCGTTTCTCCCAATTCAGCGCTATGAGGGAGCTGGAGCCTATCCTGGCAAGCGACAGGCACAAGGCAGGGTACACTCTGGTTGGGATGCCAGTCCATCGCAGGGCACACACTCACACCAGGGCCAGTTTTTCCAGAAGGCAACTGACCTACCAGTATGACTTTAGACTGTGGGAGGAAACCAGAGCATCCAGAGGAAAATCCCATAAACAGGGGGAGACCATAGATAGTACTCCAGGTCCAGAATTGTCCCCAGAAAAAGAGAAAAGGCATGTCTTGTCCTATCATCACATGAAGGTGCAAAAATCTGAGCCAAGTATTGCAAATATGTCTGTGATTATTGCATTTTGAAATTTTATAACGGCTATCTTAAGTTTGTTTCAAGACTACTTATTTTACACATTGCTGTGTTAGAAAAGAAATATCCTCTGGATAAAACAAAACCACTAAATACCATTTCAGACCCCAATGACTTTTAAAAGTGATGCCTTTTTTCTACTGGACAAAGGTAAGACTGGGTGTGCATGAGTGCCTTTTCAGAGACAATCAATGCAGACATTTTTTTCCTACAAAAACACTTAGCTTGATTCTTGTTACATACTAGCTCCTGGGGTTTTGTGGTCTTGGTAATGATTTCTCTTTGGAAAGCCCCTGACGATGGCTCACTGTGATAAGATGCAGGGGAAATTTGATTTGTATTGCATCATACACAGAGGTGGAATACAGGAGTGGCATAAGGAAAACTGCAATTTTATTTCTAGGAAATCTCAGTATGCGACTGTTCAAAGAGACAACCACACATTAAGTCCTGATTTGCAATACACATTAATAAAGACAGTGGCAATAAAAATGTAAATACTCTAGAACTGCAAACACCAGCACCTGTCACAAAAGATGTGAAAAAGTTTAGAATTTATGTTATGAATAAAAACCAACTTTGAAAAAACAGTGCTGTGTAAAAAGTATTTAAAAATCAGGAGTCACAAAATGCTTATTATGAGCATAACACTTCTCTCCCCTAGTGCTTTCTACAATTGTAATCACTTACTGACTTAGTTAATACAGCTTAGTTTGAGTGAAAAGAAACCAAGCTTGTCATATAGCACTATAATTCACAATGATTAGAATTTTAAAAAAATGTAATCTAAAGCTAAAATATGAATACGCAGCCAATGTGAAGTGTTAGAAACTGTTACGATAATAATAGTTCAAAATAACAAAAAGTTCTAATGGTGAAATTCATGCCTCAAACTGCTCATGCCTAACATTTGTGTTGCTTTAAGCTTATCTACATCTCAGGACGGATACTGATATTGCACATGATTTGTTGGAAGGCATTATTAGAGACCGGTATTCAGAAACACTTTGAAATCCTTCAATTTTAGATAATTAGACTATTATGTCTTTGGTAAAGATGTATTCAGAAAAGCTGATAAGAGAAGGTTTCACTATCAGTCTTACCCTCTTATTTTTAAAGATAAGCAGTGATGGATTTTTTTCCTGTAATGTGCATGTCAAAGACACAGAATAGAAATTGCTGTAAAAATTACCAAGAAACATTTCTTGTGCATATGCCTGAAGACCATTGAGCTTTTAACAGTTTAATCGCCCAATGTCAGACCATGATGAGTTTCTCGGGTAAATGTTCTTTACACGTAGGAACTGTTACACCAAACTATGCATGGTTAATCTAATCACAAGCCTCTGCCTTCTTCCTTCTTTTGGATGATGCTGGAAAAACAGCAGTTCATCTTGTTCAAAATAAACCTTGCTCAGGAAAACACATCCAGTGTTTCATTCAACCTGAGAAAAATTGCTAGAGTAGTTAAAATATGCATGGAAATGCGAACACTGACATCTTTTTGACCTTTATTGAATGATTCATCCTTGCAAAAAGTAGCAGTTCCTGTTATAAATCAATCTAACCCCCATGGAAAAGAATAAGATATCGCTCTTGGGGATGATCTCAGATTGTTACTGTATGCCCATTTTTATCCAGTGCCAAGTACTGTGTATAATAGGGTTCTCCAAAACTATGCAATCAGAAATGTTTAACATCTTGTAAAAACCTCCTGGCATACATGTTAGTGAATTAATTGCCATATTCAATGATATTCCAAGGAAGGAAACAAGATATCATGCAAGAAATCTGTTTTAACATGTGCAATCGCCCCAGGTGTCCTCATGAACGTCTAGTGCAGGTAGGGTATTGCATGCACAAGGTTTTGTAGCAGAGGAGCTGCCCATTAGCAAAGAGCTACCAAGGTACCAAGACCACAGAACACAGTGTAAGGAAAACGGGGAATGAGCCCTCTTGAGAAGAAAGTCTTGCACACTATACATGGCATTGTGTAGGTGTGGTAACAAGCTCAGAATGCTTTAGTCTGCCGTATACTGTTGTAAATTCTTAGAGAGCTCTCTATTTTGGGAAGGGCACCATGACTGCCAGCACGTCCTATGACCAGGTCCCATGCAGTGGATGTTAATGACTAGTGTACTGTTACCATTTATGGTATTTCAAGACAATAATACACCATGTCAATTAGGAAGGAAAGGAACACATGGGTTCAAGGAAAACACTTTTTGGCCTCAACCTCCTGGGGTGAACTGGAAAGGCAAGTCATGAAGAAATAGCCAATGACTTCTCTCATTTCACAAGGAAATACACTATGTAGTTCTGGGGTATACTGGATTCATTCTGGTCCCACAGAAACAGAGACCATAACAGCAAGAAAGGGTAAAAAGTATTCTCACTGCAGTCTGTTTTCATTGCCCATTAATTTTCTCCCATCTGAGCCACTGAGCTTCACAGCTCTTTGAAAGCTGTTGTTGGTTTCAGAGTTCACAGCGGCATCCCTCACCAATTTCCTCCCTGCGCATCTATTGTACTTAGTTTTGAAAGTCGACCTTGGCAGTATCTGGGTGGTATGATGTACCGTGTATTTCCTGATGATTAAGTACCGTACTCAGAGGAATATTCAGGGATTTTGAGATTTTTTGTACCACAACTTGCTTTCAAAGCTCCTTAGTCTTCATGATTGGGTTTTCATTTTATATCCATTCCTCAACCAAGGAACCTTATAGAGATGAGAGTTTTTATTCTGAAATCATGAGAACCACTATGCTGCACATATACAAAGGGCCACTTAACTAATTATGTGGCTCTTTAAAGCAAGTTTGTAGACCTAAATGAATTTTGGTTTGCCACAGTAAAGTGTTTGAATACTTGAGCAATCATGACTTTCATTTTTCTTGGATATTACTTACTTTTTTCCTCTTTGTTCGACTGAATTTATGGAGTCGGTTGTGTATATGAAAAATATTAATTTCCACTTCAAAGTGTCATGAGTGGGAACTTTAAGAGCATGGAAATGTGAAAACTACACTTGCCAAATTCACAAAGTTTCAGCGCAGCATAATGAATTTCTGACTGACTAACAATTGTCATCTACAACGTTTATTAACAGAGTGCACTTGTAAACTCAAACGCTACTGCTATGTGTGGCTACTGGTGGAAACAGTCCAAGCTGTACATTTGCAACGCATGCTTGACATCATGTTACAGATGCTGTCTTGTAGGATTCTGTGTGAATTCCTCTTGCAGAGCCTGGGCAAGTATGTGACTGTTCACTAGTCCCTGCACCTTAGATGCCACATGTCACTTACATAACATTCAGTGAGGTTGAAGTCTGGCGTCTAGGCAATCTACAGCATAACAGTCATATTCACACTGGTGTAGATTACATGAACATGAGGATGAGATCAAGAATGTTGCCCTGCTGGAATGCTGGCATTTCGGAATGAGCCCACAGGAAGAGCAGCAAGTGAGGTCCCAAGATTCAGGCGGTTAGTAATCAGGTTATGATCAATCACCACAAATGGAATTCTATAGCAACTAGACACTCCTGCCCAGACCACTGTACTCGAACCTTACCATTGATCCTGGCATGGCGTCATGACTCATGCCTCCCACAGGCCTGTCATTGACAGACTGCATGTGTCTTGCCAGGATAGTAACTATTGCCTGTGAACACGGTGATTGAGACTCAGAAACTCAGACTTAGTTCTGCTTCCAACATACTGATAACATGATGGTGTTGTTCTCGTGATAACAAAGGGCATGTCTGTTCCTTTCTGTGTTTTACTTTCATGATTTTCACCAGCCTTGACATTAACAGATTAAATCACCTCCCACCCTGTATTCAACCAGCTCTCCTACTAATAAGTTGCCTTAGTGCTTATGCAACAATCAAAGTCACTCAAGTGCATCACGGTCAATCATGAATGATTTATTAACCAAAAGGATAACAAAAACATTTAATCAATATATGTATATTTTTCTAAATAGACCGATAAGTTTTTTTGAGGCTCCAAGCATATTAACTGATCTGATCTGTCTCATTTGTAGGAATTGCAGAATTAAAAGTTCTTGCAGACAAAGTGGGATAAAAATGTAAAAAATAATGAAGGGAGCTGGTGAGATCAGAAAAAAAATAGTCTGCTTGCAGACAGACCAGTACAATTTTCCACTGGCTAACGATAAACAAAGGAAGGAGACAGAACCAACCAGACTTGCTGCAGATACTGAAAAACTACTTACTCATGGTTTACTGCATACACAATGTTTCCTTTATGGATGTTTCAGCATTTTCTTATACAGTACAGGCATCTAAACAGCTTTTGCAATTCTACAGTTCTAGAAAGGCAAATAAGCTTTTATGCATAAACAACAATGGAAAACTGCCCATCACACAGATTACACTGCACAAAGTAATACGAATAGGGAAAGGCAGATAGCACACACATATATATATATTTCTTTTTAAAACAATTGAACATTCTCTTGTGACATTCTTTTAAGACAGGTGTATTAGTAGCCATTCTCACCTGTTAAAATGATCCCTGTATTCTTTTGCAACTCTCTGAATCAAAGACTTCAACCTGTAAGACAAACACAATGATCTCTCAGAGTAAACTCAAAGATTCTAGCATAATAAAGTATACCATATAATAGTGTTGAGTATGTTCTAAATGCTTTTAGTGTTGTTTCACTAAAACAGATGTAAACACAAAGATTTAAAGTGTGTAACCAACTAAGCTGTAAGGAATACCCAAGAATTCACCTGGTGCTCTCCTCAGAGGCGGTTTTCTCATCAAGGACAGCAATTGCCACCAATTTGCCTATTAGGAAAAAGACATTATAAAATACCATGAAATATGTTTATAGACAAAACAACAGGATAATAAGGAACCAGCTCATATTCCTTGTTGTAGCTAAAAGATTTAAATTAAATTCAAGCAAATGGATTCTGGGAAAAACCCTATAATTTGTATTGTACAATGTTAAAAAGACAAAGATTGCCATCTACTGGTAAAAGTGTATATGTTTTTTTTTCTAGCAGGTGGAAACAATTAGTTCACAAAACATGCTGCTTTATTTTGCATCACCTATCCATTTTTGTGGCAAACTACGTGTTCTAGATGTTACTTTATCATTGTGATTAGGTCTTTTTTTGAACTGCCTGGTCTACTTGTGCACTTCAAACTGCACAGAAAGGAGTTGTTATGCAAATCGCTTTCTGAGATCCAAGACATTATGAAGCAGCGGGCTGTGGGAACAGAGTCAATGATGGCACTATAATCAGCAGATACCACACAATGAAAGCTTATTCTCCAAGCCCCTCTTAAGAAATTACTACATTAAACTAGATAAAATATTAAACACTGCTTCCTGAGTTCTGAATCAGACTGTTAAGCAGGGGGGAGTTTATATTTAGGAAAGCTGCTCCTTGTATCTATAATATATGTTCAACATATCTGACAAAATTCGTTGGCACGAAAAAGTGGTTCATATGGCACAAATATATTGCCTTGCATTGCATTATGTTTTTTTTCTAATACAGAGGTAGTGATATGGACAAGTTTTCTAATTATTTACCTGTGGAGCAAGTAATAGCTTAGGACAAGAAACCACTTACATGTGTGTTGGTGTCTGCTCCATTACATGCTTGGTGTTATGCAATTGACATTTTTTCTATCTGTATCAAAGCTGCACATATTAACGTGGCAGTTCTCTGCATGTTTTAAATTTAAGAATAAAACTTGCATTATAATGATACTGTATAATAATAATTATACTGACCAGACAGATACTACTGGAAGTAGTGCTGAGTGAGGTGAAGCCAGCAAACAGTTGTAGAAAAGGACTGATTTCAGTTTTACTGACCAGCATGTATACTCAATATGAAAAAAAAATGTTGTACATGACTAAAATAATCTGATATCAGATATCATAATTACTAGTCCATATCCTCATTGCTTTTCCCACACATTTCTCTGAATATTTCCAAAGATTAATTTTAAACAGATGAAGTATGGGACCAATTATGGGAAACAGGTGATGAATGAATGCAGTGTTTTTCTTGGTTACTTCCTCTTGCAGCATGCAGAAATAACAGCACAAACAACTAATCATTCTATAGTGATATCTTTGTGTTGATGTATACTTGAAGTCTGAGTCTAAAAAGACTCTTTTCCCCCATGCACCTAGTTCAATACAACCCCTCAGGCTTCTTACATCTCATATGGTAACAGTTCTAGTCCTGTTTAAAAGGCTCACAGTGGGATATTAATATGATATAGACTAGACCTGAGAAGCAGGTAGCTCTCTGCCTATTCAAATACAAAGACTTATTTTTAGTACAGCACACTGCTGGTTTATCTCAGTCATCTACTTTTCTATCTACTCTGCAGAATATAGCTGACATATACTAGGAAATCAGAAAATCACAGATCAATGCACCAACCTGTAGTGCACCCTTCAAAAGTATACCCAATTTAAACTTAAAATGGGGGTTCCTGTGCCTTATTAACCATCCTTTCACCTGTGAAGCAGATGTCAGTTCTCACCTGAAATGAATTGGAGGTACTATGTACAATATTGCACTAGAAGACAGGTTTGAAACTGAGAAGCAAAGGGTTTTTAAATCAGTGTTATTTATTCAACATTGTATATTGACTTACATTAAAATACCTGCAATACACATCATTCTTACAAAAAAGCACCCTCAGAAATTAGCTGATACCTGATTAAGATATTCATGTGCTTCGGTTTCAAATGAGATGTATTTTCACACTACAGCCTTTTTAATTGATTTGTCTTCATCTTCCAGGTTCTGCTTTTCATTTATAATATGAAATCTACCTTTTAATAACTGGCCATGCCTCTTTAATGTGAACACAATTACACATAGTGATGGCAACAAGGCGTATCTGGACAATTTGTTTGATGCTTATATCAGGCTCTTATTAAAATATTGTGCTCCAATTTGCAGTTTCTGCAAACTACTTGTGAATGAAAAAACCTTGGCCACTTTCAGAGGACAATTTAGTTGTTACACAAGCAAAGCAATTTTAAATCCATTATGCAGTTAACATAAGGAAGACAGCCTAATTCCATTTTATGACTAATATTTTATAACAGGGCTACTCAACTCTTCTAATCCACATCTGTTCAGCATTTTGATACAACTAGCTCCTTAAATAAGAGTCTTAAATCTCCTTAAGACGGATCCTGCTAATCACCAAATCAATCAATAATTAAACTGGTTGTATCGAAATTGCACAGTGGAGTGGATATGAGAGGCCACAGATTGATTAAGACATTTAACGGCCTTCAAGATCTATAAATAACAATTTTCTAACTTGCCTCTTTAATAATTAATCAAAACAGTAGAAATTAAATCATGAAGACATTTAAGTATGTACTCCATATACTCATGCCTCAGTACCTGTTTCTCCAAGTTCATATAAAGTGAATCCATCAATCTGCAGATATCCAAGAAATCGTTCCCTATTAACCCAGGAAGATAAATCGCCATCTTCATATTCTGAAAAAAAAAACAAAATCAAAATATGAGAAAATGAATATTTTGAAAATCTGAATGGCTGTCAAAATATCTTTGTGTTTCAAATCAATATAGCTGGATATTAAAGTGGGTGAAATCACTGACTACGAACCACCGTATGATCAGGAAACGAGTGAACAGAAACTTTATAGAGAAAGTTTATAGAGTTTATGTGACCTGGAGTATTGGGACACTATGGACACTGCTGCCTTGACATTTTGGTTGGTTGATCCTAACCAGGGTTATATGTTTAAAATGAATAAATTTAAGTTAATTTCTGAATTAATGCCCAAATAACTTTGTTGTTACACTGTCCAATAAGTTTGTACACTGAAAAACACTGCTCTGGCCATAGCTCAACACATTGCGCTCTGTTCCCAAAATGAGTGGAAGCTGTACTCCTCACACTATGTACTGAACTACACTTGCATAAAATAAACTAAACTTTGCAGGACAAGAAGACAAGGAGGACAAAAAAGGAATTTTGATCTTCAGAAACATGATCCTGGAAAACGGTTACATTTACCAGAATCAGATCCAAAGCCTGATGTTTATCAGTTCTCAGCTCATATTACAAGAAGATGAATTTTACTGTATGGCTACATGGTTATCTAAAAAAAATGTTGTTCTTAAGTTCACCTGACAGGTCTGTAAATAAGCTGTTCTTTTGAAAATTACAAAATGTTTCTGTCGAACAAAAATGCCACACAAATAAGTACGCATATAAATTAAACTGAGAAAATGTCAGGATATTTACAGTAATCTACCTAGTATTTTACAGAAAGTTTTAGAGATCACAGAATGTAAGTGACACAAAATTCAAAGATGCAACTGCCCATACACAGTGCTGATAAAAGGCTCGCAATGTTTACATGAAAAAAGTCACACAAAAATCCAAAATACAGCCTCACTGGAACCTAAACTAACATGCAATACAAAATCTCAAAACAAATACCGGAATCTAAAGGACAACTGAACTGGCTCTCAATCTTAAGACTGAACCAATGTTTTTTTTAACATGCACTTTTGTCATAATGCAGATTTTCTTAATTCATTTGGAACTGTCCCCTCAATATAGCTAGCTTTAAACTCAAAATATAAAGATGGGATTTTTATTACTGGTTACGTTGGCTGCTTTCATAAGGAAGTTGGTAAAAAAAATATTTTGTTCAATTATTTTAAAAAGTGACATAAACATAATATCTGAACGTCTATCTTTTGTGCTGTCCCCCATTATCCCTTTTGTTCACATCTGCTGATGAATATTGCCTCAGATGCTTACTTGATAAATATTTAAGTTAGTCATATGCTCATGTTTTTAGCCAAGACCAGTACCTATAATCTCTAATCTTTTCATTCTTTCCTTGAATGGAATCAGAGCCTTCACACAAAACAAATGCCAAGGATCCTTCAAAAAGCTTTCAATAAATATTTCAGTCTAAATAAATATTTTTGCAGCCATTTCCTTTGGAGAAAAAGGTCCTGTGTATGTGGTCATTATAGCTCCTACAGCAGTGTTTCTAAGAGCAAGGAGTTTAAGGGTACAATGCTACAGAACAGACAAGTCATTACTAAAATAAATTGCAGATAAACCTAAAAGATTTAGGGGTGAACGAAAGTACTTCCACTGCACAAAGAAATTGTAAAGATTAAAAAATGATTAATCCTTTTTAGGCTATTCAGTATTTGTTTTAAAGTATTTTAAGTAACAAAGTCTATGACTAAAAGTAAGACAAAAACTGTGTTTTCCTATAATGCCAGTTTAAGTGAAAAGACTTCTTGGTTAATTTCTGACCTGTGACCAATAGATTGTCACTGGCTCTCAATGTAGCTTTCAGCGTATTCCTCACATACACAGGCAGCATCCATCCCTGACTACCCAGAAATACAGGGCACAAGACTGGACTGGGAACACATGACTGCACATCGAGTACATACAGTAACAGGACCATGGAGAGTTTACAACACCTGGCCAATCCCATTCAGCATGTCTTTGAGAAACCAAAGGCAGGTAGGTGCCATGAATGATTTTTCAAATGCACTATATAAGGGACATTAATCAGACAAGTATTTATCCACCAAAACTGGCCTAACAAGGAATGAGATAACTGGTTCAACACAACCCACCTTAAAATGTAAAACAGGCTAGAAGGAACTAAATTCTCCCTGTATTGCCAATATCGAACTAGATATAGACATTACAAACAACCAGTCTGTTCTGAAAGGTCTGAAATAAATCCTGGTCTGCTGTTTCACCCACCAGAAACAAAGTTCTGTTTATTTATGACTTATCATACGTTCTGTCTATAAGCCTGTCATCTCCTGCAGGTAGCCTGATATTTACAAAGTGGGAGGAATGAAACCTTTAGGACATTTCACAAAGGGGTGACAGTATATAGACATCCTCTTACTGAAGGCCACTTAACAGTTTAAAAAGAGAGCAGACCTTGAAGGAGCAAAGATGCAACTTTGCACAAAAATGTGCATTCCTGATTTTTCACACAACTGTACAAGAAACTGAAGATTAACTATGAGGGAGCATCTACAATACGTGCATCACGGACCATTCTTGGCAGGTATTTAGGATCACTGGCTAGATGATTTGTTTTTTCAAGGTCTGAGACGGAGACGGTCGCAAGTTCATGTCAGAACTTGCACAGAACTGTAAATCTGCAAAGATCTTTACATATTGAATATTTCAGCTTTACAATTATTTGTAATTGCTGAATCCCATTTTAATATTAAAATTTCTTCAGAAGGCTTCAATGAACCAAGCATATTTTACATTTTTAATGGATGCTGGGATTGTTGTTCCTCAAGAACAACTGTAAATGATTAAACAAAATTTAAATAAGAGCAATTGTAAATTACAGAAAAAATGAAGATGTTGATTTTCCACTTCCTCAAATTATTACTGTTTCCTTCACTGTTGAGTTAAGATAAAAATGAAAGGCCTAAGTACAAAAAATAGATACCAAGGAAGTCTAAAATAACAGTATTTAGGATGTAGCTCTGTTTAAGAGTACAGTACTTGAAGATTGTTTATGAACATAGCCAAAAGTGTCAACCTAAGTACTGGTTGAAACGTAAATGTCAAGTCACTTTGTCTTCACTTGTCATTAAAACCTTTAAAACCATGTTTCAAAAATTACCGATCAGTTTATTTAAACTAGGATGCTATGTTGTACAATAACTGCAATAAAAATACAAATTTGAGCTTACCTAGAATATAACCTGTTTTAACTAGCACGGATCTTTCTGCAGGCTCACCAAACATGACAAGCAGGTTCCACAAGGCAGTGTGGAGCTCTCAGATCGCGTTTTAAACACTATTTGCTTACATTTGGTATATCTGAAACAACCCTTCAAAGCTTGAACTGGTACAAATTGCTAGTTTTTATGTATTGTATATCCTCTTTAGTAAATGCCACCGTCCTCCCTCTCTGTACTTTAATTTGATGCTAAAAGTAAAGTAAATTTAGAGTGGTTTTGCTCTCAACAGGTAAAATCTTTGGTGGTTATTCTGCCAATGAAGCATGTATTTAATTTTACAATAATGTACTGTGTGCATTTCAACTATCACAATCAGCCTTGCATGACTAAGTTGAATTTAGCTCTGAAGGAGAAAATTAAGAGAAGGTTGCAGTACATTGCTTGTGATAGTTCTGAATATGTTTCTCCATCTACAGTATGCTTTCATGAATGAAGTTTTGTTTTGTTTCGTATAATTGTACAATTACTAAAAAATAATAAGTAATAGGTTTATTCCATGCTGAAAAAAAGAAGAAAGAAAACAATGTTTCGGCCGTGGAGCCTTCTTCAGGTGTGAATAAAATGGAATAAACCTATTACTTGTTCCTTTGCAGCCTACGCATGCTGACGCAGCTACCCACCTGAACTACTAAAAAATAATATTGTATAATCTCATTACAATAAGAATGGAGAATGCTAAATAAAAAACGTTATTTACAGTGACTGGAACTTTTCTAAACTTGGAACAAATGCAAATCATTGTCCTTTTGGGAAACTTTATCTTATCAGATGACTGCCAACAACAGGTCTGTGTGTCGATTTAAGAGAACTGTTTAATTACCCAATGATAAACTCGAAATACAGCCAGTCTGCTTACATCATATGCAAATACAAGCTCTACTGTTTTTTTACACATCAGGTATGTCTTGCTTAAAGACATCAACCTCAAGGACAGGGCACATATAAAAGCTTCACAATAGACACAGCTATATTTTTCATGAATGACTTGCACTCCGTACAGCATAAAGGTAAGCATTTTAACATTAAAAAGCACTCGCATGACAAGTGTGTCTGCGTGGAGCAACAGAATAGAAAAAGATTAGAAACCCTCTAAACACTGTTTTGTTCATCTTTTGATCAAAGCTTGAAAACAATTTTACTACTACAAATAAAAACTGAGGTAAAGGCTTTCATCTTCCTTTACCATTTAGAAAACCAAATTTGTGCTCTGAATAACCACAAAAAAAAGCAGATGGCAAAATAAGGGGAGTGAATAGATCACCCGTATTATTACATTTAACTAAGAGAGTCAGCAAATTAAAATTAATGAATCATTTGCATGACCTGCTCTCTTTATAAAAGTTGTATTATACGTTGAATTATTGTTTTTCCAGTAAAACATGACATCCTTTTTCTCTCTATTTAAGAGAAGGATCATCGGTACAAAATGGCTGCCCCTAAAGGCTTGGACATTCTCTCCATCAAAGTGCTGGAGGATGACTTTGAAAGCGCAGTGTTTGTGGTTCAAATTAAGTGCCACAACCCAGTGCTTCTGGCATACTGGCAAAGGAAAATGTTTTTCTACAATGGTCAAGTGCAGCAGACGGATACAATTTGCTCAGAAACCATGGACAGCATGGAGTTTGTCCTGAGGGTTCTACACCGTTCTGATAGACTTTCAAATAGCGACTACTGGAGCCCGTTCATTATTGCCATCTGCCTGGATGCTCTGTACTTCAATTACCAGCTTCCATCTCACATTGTCTGGAATGGTAACATTAAGCAAGTTATGAAGGAGAACACTCTGTTTCTGACAAGGTGAAAAGGCTGAAGCAAGTATTCCCAAATCCTGTTGCTTTGACCTTTTCCATGTGTCTTTAGATGCGCATTCCATCAAGCTTGTGTCTGAATGTCCTGATCTCACATCTAACAGATGCGTCTATGAAACAGCAAAATCTTACCTGCTCATATCAATATATGATGGAGACTTTAAAACTGCAACAAATACCATTGGTACTAATATGCATCTGTTACTTTTAAATACCCATAAGTATATGATTTTCTGTCTCTCTTTATAGTGCTCTTTATTCAGTAAATTGATAACTCAGCATTAAAATAACATGTATTTCCTTGAGATTCTTTTGAGATATAATATGTACCTTTAGGTTTCCAGTTTATCCAAACAGCAGAAAAAGATTTTGGAGCATGTTATTATTCAGCAACATAACACTATGCCATCTGTGCTCATGTGAAATGCAGATGCCATGATCACAGAGAGTCATTTGCATGTTTTTTTTAACATGTTCTGGTCCTATGAAAAATGTGACCAAACTGCTGAGCAGCATGATAGTCCTGTTGAAAAAAGCAAGCCAGCATTTTCATACTGTTAAAATGGCTTTTGAGTGGTTTATTGTGTACCTCAATGCACTGTATCAGAAAGCATTACAAAAACATTAATATAGTGAGAGCCATTACAAATGCAACAAAAGCAATTGGTTCCAAACCAGTGCTCATTTAATGCCTCTCTAATGCTTCTCAGTATAAACTGGAATACAAAAGCTCCACTTGAAGACAGAAACAAACTAAAACAGTATTAATGAAAAGATAAGATGACATGCACTTATGAGAAGCATCTTTAGATTTTTTTTTTACTATTTGGTGCTGTAAAGAAAGTAAAATTAAAGAGGAAAAAAACATTCCCTTTTGGTGGGTTTATGCATAAATGAAGAGTATGCCACCCTGGTCTCGGTCCCACATTCCTTCATTTTTCATAGATATGTTTAAAGAGTGATTGAGTAACATGTGGTTGTGCATTCTCTAAAAACAAGAACTTCTCCAATTAAGGCATTCAGAGCATATTATGAAATTAATGAAAACCATGTCAACGCAACTTCTTCAACCCTCACATTTATCACAAAGACAACACATGTCTGTATTATGTAAGTAGTATTTATCTGAAATCATGTGATCAAAAAAATATGTTTTGTTTTTAAGTTGTTCTTTAAATACAAAGATAATCAAAACAGTATGCACATTTGGTGGAATCTTGTTTATTTTTTTCAGCACACAACAAAGTTAATGAATTCATAAAAACTGGACAGAATAAGTTGAATTGTTATAGTCTTTGCTTCATGTAAACATACAGAACAAAACTGGGTTTATGGGGTAATTAACACTTCCCAAAATCTGAAATGAATATTACTCTATTTGCTTATGGTGCAGCCAGCCAAGAAGAGAAAATAGTTAATTCTAACTTTTAATTGCAACTATAATGTTATCTAAAAATAATAAAATCTGTTAATGTTTTATTTAACCATTTATTTTTATTTATATCTTGAAGTCTTAGACACACCTGTATAAGAAGTATAGGCATCTAAGCTACAAACCCTCACTTTTAAGTTATAGAACACAGTAAAAGCATAATTGTGTGAAAAATGTGCAAATGCCTTTAAAATGCATTAGTTCTCTTTCAATATGTTCCTATATTTCTGAATTACAAATGATGGAGTCATTTTAAAGTGAATATTTTTAAATTAAACACCTTCACTTGTAATTCTACTTGAAAGAGCATGTAGCTCTGAATTTGTCCACCCATCTAATTTCAAACAACTTTTTCCAACTCAGCGTTGAGGGAGAGCTCCGTCCCAGAAGGCAGTGCGAGCACAAGGAGAGGACACCAGTCCATCGCAGGGCACACAGACATGCACACACTTACACCAGGGCCAATTTTCCCAGAAGCCAAATAACACACTAGTAGCACACCAGTGCCGACATAGCTCAGCTGGGAGAGCGTTAGACTGAAGATCTAAAGGTCCCTGGTTCGATCCCCGGTTTCAGCAGTCATTTTAACTTTGTTGTGTCTGCTTTATTATTTTGTGGCGGAGTGGTGGCTCTGTGGCTAAGGATCTGTGCCTGTGGCTGGAAGGTTGCCGGTTCAAATCCCGCAGCCGGCAAAGGAATCCTACTCTGTTGGGCTCCTGAGCAAGGCCCTTGACCCCAACTGCTCCAGGGGCGCTGTACAATGGCTGACCCTGCGCTCTGACCCCAAGCTTCTCTCCCTGTCTGTGTGTCTGTGTCTCATGGAGAGCAAGCTGGGGTATGCAAAAAGACGAATTCCTAATGCAAGAAATTGTATTGCAACATTATCATTATTACATTATCAGTTTGTTTTTGGACTGTAGGAGGAAACCAGAGCACTTGATGAAATCCACAAGAACAGTGGAGAACTTACAAACATTACACAGATAGCACCAAAAGCCCGGAATCGAATCTAGGGCCCCAGCGCTGCACTGTTCCAACCCCTCTAAATTCAATTTGCTGAAAACCATCTTGATGCATTTTACCTGCAGGACATTTCTCCCTAGCTGCCACTAGGAACATAGTTTCACTATCTTCAGAAGTTCCAGCTACAGTGTACATCTTTCACATCGTAATTTTTTCCATCACTTAAATAAATTAAACTCGATAATTCTGTCAAAGATAAAGCTGGATAAAAACACAACAGTGGATGAACAGGAAATACATTGTTCCACCAGAACAAGACAATTCTGTGGACTAGATAAACATGTTCTGATCTATAAATGAAGAGCAAAACAATGCCTGGATCTAAATTAATTAAAAATCAATTATGCAACACAGATCCAAGAAGAAAAGGTAAACTTGCCCAGCAAAACCAACAGTTTAAACTGGTACCTACATTATTTTTTTATTTTTCACCTAATTATAAATAGATGAGGCAAGGAGAACATTAACACTATACTTTCATGATCATTTTAGATCCTATAAGCAAAAGAACAACCATTTAAAAAACCATCTGCTTTGCTGTGGTTTGTAAAAATTCAACTATATTAAACTGTCTGATTTTATCTGTCATTCAGAGAATCATTTGCAGTGGTCTGAATGCTTCTCACACTTGAGCAATGCTCAGAGTATTTACTGGGAGAACAAACAAGATTAGAGGGGAAGCTGAAAAGATTACCATGGATGGAGGCAAGTGTACCTTTAACTCAGAAGTGACAAGAGAGAGGTGAGAGGTGTTCTACATGCACATGCCCTGGCAATAATAAAAATGATCAGGTTGCCTACTTCGCTTAATGCATTCCTTAATTTCCTAATGCACAATGCAATGCAGATCTGAGAACACTTTTCATGAATACAGTGCAATGTCATGTACAGGAAAAAGCAATGTAAAGTAAGACAGGACATTTGCATGTAATACGGAAACAGAGAAAAATGGCAGCCAACATACTGAATTATGACTGGCTCCACACAACAAAGGCTCACACTGTCACAAGAGTGCACTGTGATCTGATCAGCAAATATTACAACACATCACTGTATGTTTTTCAAACTCTTGTGGCTTCTTATTTTTCAGACATTTGCATTTTTATGTTCACATATCTAAAGCAAATTGCCTTATATAGCTTATAAAAATATATTTTTTTACCACCTTCAGTAAGGGGACCAACAACCAATTACAATGTTTGCCCCCAAGAGTATTTTAAAACGCTGAAGCCTAAATAAAGTCTGCTTGTGCAAAAGCTCAATGTTGCAGACAAAATACAAGCATGGAATATCAACTATCTAATTACAAACCCAACACTATTAGCTTTTGTCTTACTGTTCTGAAAAAGTTTAAATATCACACCTTTTATCCCACCAAAAGGTTTCCACAGGCTGGTATGCTAGGCAATGTAATTTTAAAACAATATCTTGGATGGAGTCTGCATAGGTTTCACTACATCAAGCTATGTATTCATACAGCTGAAAATAAAGATTAATGGCTTCAGATGGAATGTAACACTAAGGTGATGCAAAGTTGGTAACAGATGACTGCAACAACAAAAAAGCATGGCAAAATTGCACTGAAAAACAAAATTACTATTCAAGCTTTTGCCCTCTTAGAAGCATTGCCATTAACAAATACAAGAGTTCAAAGTGCAGTACTTCCTTGTGGGCTATGTCTTGAGACTGGAACAAGAAAGTACATAAAACTTTACTGGAAGATTATTCCACAGCCAAAACATTGCATTTTTTTTTTTATTTTAGCTTGGAATTAACAACTACTTGTTCCATTGCAGTTCAAACACTGACATGGCTTTCCACTTAAATATCTGTGTTTTGAGAACATCCCATCTCACCAGATTGCAAATTGCCACTTTACTGCTAATTATAAATTAGCGTTGCTATGTTAATATGGGTTCTCTACAACCCAAGAATATATTTCTCTTAAAAATCCCTGTTATCATGATCATTTCATCACTATACTAATTTCTTTACATATAAAAACATAACCATCCCATCCAAGTAAATTAGACACATGAACCTACAGTAGATAAAGAAGACTATAATCAGCTACATTGGTTCAAACAATGTTACTATATAACCCTAAACTGGTTCTGAAAACTTCAACCTGTATTTCATTTATTTCTCCATATGCAACATGTCACACAATCAAAAGCTTCAGTAATATTGCAAAGAATCAAATGTAATATACAGTACATATATAAATGCAAAAAACACATTCAGAACCGTTTTGAGACCGTCGTTACTGTCATTACTTTAAAACAGACACAAAACTATTAAACACTTTATTTAGATAATGACTTTCATGCAAGCATTAAAAAAGGCAAACAAAATGTTAGGATACACTGTTAAAGGTATACAATTTAAGTAAAGGAAAATGATGTTAAGATGTTAGAATGCTAGAAAGATGTCTTTTAGCAATTTGTGCACCATATTGGTCATCACTTTATAGAAAAAGATATTGCTACTCTGGAATCAGTCCAGAGAAAAGCAGCCAGATACATCACTTGGATTAAAGGAATATCCTACAATGACAAGCTGAAACAAAACTAAAGCTTTTTAGTCTTGAACAGGGAGAAGACTCAAGGGCAAGGTTATGAGGCAAGCTGATTCAAAATCTTCAAAGGCAATAGCAAAGTTAACCTAGTGGATTTCTTTACATAAACCATAGAATACAACTGGATAACTATTTGGATGTGAATTGTAAAGGCACATCTCTACACAAAGGGTTGAGAGAGTATGCAATAAGCTACGAAGGTGTCGAAGACAATGTATTTGCTACTAACCAGCTACTAACCAGCAAATGGGCTAGATGTTCCTACTGAACAGATGTGACAAAGATAATGCCAAATGCATTATGCTGATGAAAAATTTTTATCTTAACATTTTACCATTATCACTGAACCTAATCATAAGAGCTTCAGATTCGTATCTTGCACTTACATAAGATTTTGATAACATTGTTTATGTTTTACATGTTGTCATCAAACATTTTTCTCCACAGAAATGGAAAACGTATGATTACCTGCACAATTTTGAGCACAGTAACATTATGCTAAGGAATATGTAAAAGTTTATTCCATGCTGAAAAGAGAAAATACACTTTTCTTCTCTTTTCATCATGGAATAAACCTTTACTTGTTCCTTTGCAGCCTATGCTTGCTGATGCAGCTACCTACTTGTACTTCTCAATGGCAATACTTCAAGTTCCCCATCAATGCTATTTATTCCAGGGATGTCTGCTGCTATTTTAGGAGACACACAATAATACCACTGCTACAGATGAATTGCATAAAAAATAGGCAATACAATAAAATAAAAATATTAAAAGTCACGTCTACTAATACCACCCAGCAAAAACAAGGCAAATCTAGACTCACCATCATACAGAAAGTAGGTTCCATCCTTGAAGACTGCTATTGCAGGCAGCTCTTGTAATGTTATGTGCTAAACACAAAATAAGATTGCCTTCAGTTGACATGTGCTGTGCAGATTAAACTGTGAAAAACTGACTATTACACACAAAAGAAATTAACATTAGGCAAGTGCAATGTGAGTTTGACAAATCTGGGGATAAACACATACAGAGAAATCTTGAAATAAAGTTAAGATAAACACTGCAACCTAGACAGCACAAAACAAATTAAATACTATTTGTTATTACAAAACAATTACAGCTCAGAAAGATGACAGAGCTGTATTTATAAAGAGAGATCCAAGACATATATGAATATCCTGGCTTGAAAGAAAAAACATCTATTGTACACATACTGTAGCACTGGTTAAATTCTGAGCAAAGTTAATGCATAGGAAAGCCTACCTTAGTTTTATACAAGGCATCAAAATGTTTACAAATATCGATGGTAAAATTATAAATATAAGAATATGATATAATGAAATAAGATATTAAAATGTGTTTTGGTGATGATTTGGATGCAGCACAGCCGCAATTTCCAGACACACTCCCAGTCATGTTGTTAGGTTTGTTCCGAGGTCTAACTTCAAGAAAATATTGTCTTCTTGGATGCAGTCGATTGTTGTTATAGAAAAACAGATGTCTAAGTATGTTCAAAGAATTTAAGCTAAGAAGCTTCCTTCACCAGCCAATGACTTATCGTTTTATAATTAATTTATAAATATTTAAACATATTTCTAAGCCTTCAAATATGTATTAGGTATTTGTGCATTAGCATACACAATGTCGGGTATTCTTAAATTATCATTTGTGCCCGATAAGTTCACCAGGTGTTAAAAGTGCAAAAAATGCAGCACATGCAATTAATATTCACAGATGATGCCACAAAGCTGCTTTTTCCACATCTCCTAGCACCTCCTAGCATCACTTTTAGAAAGAGCCCAACCTCCTTTGACCCATAATGGCCATGATTGGACATACTGTATGGCATCCTAGCCTTTCTCAAAGCCCGCTTCAGAGCGTCAAGGCTATATTGCTGTAAAATGTTAGAATACATCACATATAACGCAGCAACGAAAAGGAGCTGCCTCACATAAAAAACAGCAGATGGCATGTAAGCATTAAATCCTTTGTATTTCTATACTGTGGATCAGGATTGCAGTGTTAAAGCCAGTTAAGATACAGGTGTTCATTCTGTGTATAAGTGTTGCCTATGCTGAACTGTAACAAACATAAAAGCACACATACTTTAAGCCCCTTCACATCTACTCACACTGAGCTGTTATTACACAGTGTACTTCACCTTTGTCTAAATGCCACTCCACTGAGCTTTTCATTTCTTCTGTTAAATCAGTTAAAATGTAATTTAAGTGAATGGAAATGTATTCAATGATTCAAAGATACATTATGTGATTCTACCTCCCACATCTCCACAGTGCAGTTTCTTAAAGTTAGTAAAGAAAATTACTATAATCTGAAGTTTATTAAAAGATCTTTAGATAGACATTAGTGTATAAATTACTGTTTAAATACGTTCAGAAATTGGTTCAAACTGAACAATATTAAATCTAACACTTTGTATATTACATTTATAAATTGCAAAAATGCACCCATTTATGAGCCTCTGATAGACCAAAAAAAGTTTCCCTCTGGGAAACTGAGATAGCTTTTACAAATTCTGCATACCAACATACCTTTGGCAAAACGTCTTCAGAGGCAGAGAAGAAGTATGTGTATACAATCAATTCGGATGCCACTTCAATGTATTTTTCCTGGAAAAACAAAATGCAGCAGCTTTTCACTTTTCAATAACAACAACTCTCACATTCACTTTTAATTAAAGCTATCTTATCCAGTTCAAGATCGGAGAATGTAGGTTACTGTTTAAGCTTTACAAGTTTAACATTGTAAAACTAATTGCACTTATTGCACATAGAGTATGGTTAGTACCGCTTAACATTTCCATGACTATTCTGAATGATTTTAACTCTAATCTCTGAATTGCCCCAGAACTGTCAGGCCAGAGTGAAAAAGCTGTCAAAATATTACTTACTGATATTAATAAGCAAACATTCACAAGAACAACAATAATAATACTAATAGTTTTGATAACAAGGTTCATAAACTGAATCTACATACATTTGTAACAGAATCAGTAAAGTACAACAAGTTGACTGAAACATTATAAACATGAATGAAACGTATTCTCACATCTGATCTTAAAACATTTTCAAACAAACCAGGTAACTCATCTTTATTCCAATCAAAAATGCACAACTGGGACTAAAAGGATTATATTTTATTTATCAAGCACAAGGCCTGCATTCTGGAGAAGGAACAGTCTCTAGCCAGAGAAACAAATTTATTTCAAAAACCTCTTAATGACTTTAGTGACAAAGAAAGCATTCCTGAACAAATTGCTATACTTGGCTACCAACTTCGACAGTTGATAAAAGCCAATAAATGTAACCCAGCTCAAGTTCAGAGAACCCTGTCCTCACACAATAACTAGAATTTGCTCCATAGTATTAATGCTGGACAGAATCCCAGCCACTACTCACATAGTGCTATAGAAATGTCATGTCAGTGACTAGAATTCAGGAGCTTGCTCTCTCTTATTTTACCAAACGTTTACAGAAACATATGTTCTGTTTGAGCATTTCTTAATAATGCTTAATTTACTTCTTGAAAAAATAAGAGCCATTTACAAAACAGTGGCTGAACTGCTTTATTTCATAGGTGAATACAGTATGTTTAATGCTATCGTATGAAATGTTCAGTAGTTTTACTTAAAGAAAGGACACAAGATTGGTCCTGCAGCACAAGCTTACAAAATCCATATAACCTCATGGAACATCTATTTCGTCTATCTAAAAAAACAGTATTTGAAATGTAGTTACTGCTGCTGCGTGTAGGTATACAATAACAGATAGCGCTGAAACAGACGACAGCAATTATTAGCAAAGGTTAAAACTTTTAAAATCAAAATATGGCCTACTTGAACTGTTTGAATTATTAACTTATTAAATTCAGTCAACACATTTGTCATTTGAAAGTCATATCTCCAAAATGTATTTTTAAAACCATACTTCACTTGGTTTAGGACACTTAATTTTGTTTAATACTGTATACAGCAAAGCATTTTTTTTTCTATCTTGCAAGTATGATTTTCACCTATCCATTATGTGAAAACCTCTCATTCCCGATAAAATCATGTGAAAACCTGAATCCATATAGAATAGAGTACATAGCATAATATTTATTTGTTTTCTTTATATGCAATAATTACAGAAAGTCACGTTTTTGGTTTCAGCACTGTTCTCAACATCATCATCTCCTGACATGACGCCAAACTAAATGATATCTTTCTGGAAAAATGTTCTTAATAGAAGCTTATTTTTTTATGCAATATCCACTGTTGAAGCAAAGAACAAACAACCCATTTAAGTTCTTACACAAACTTAATAAAAAAGGCTATATGTGTACATGTGGGGAGGTTATCTGTTAAAGGGTCAACACTGCAATTTCTGTATAACAGTAAGAAGAAGAAGAACCAATCACAAGAGCTGACGTTTCAGTAGGCAGAATATACAGAAATTGGTCCTCCTACCTTGAGGGGTGATTCACCTCCAATATACACAAAAAGTACATCATGTCTCTTTAATACATGTTCAAACATCTGCTGGCTGGGAAGAGGGCGAACAAGAGGCCTGGAGGGGGTGGAAGAAAAAAAGATGATCAGAGCTGTGTAACTGCTTTCAGCAGCACTTTGCAAATAAAAGTTAACAGCACTCCAAAATTCTTTCTAGGCAAAACAAAATTGTCATGCAGCATTTTTTATTTGATATGGACCTCGTTCGAAAATCAAAGCATACTTAACGCAATTCTTCTAGGTGTGTCTGGGGGTCAAGATCTTTTGCTCTTTAAAATTTAAGCCCACCAAGTTTGTTCCCAGTCTGTGCAGCATAATGGCTTGAAAATGTGTTGGTGCTCATGCTGAAGATCAATCAGACCTGACACCTAACTTCAGAAGATGACCAAGAAGATCCCACTAAAAAAAGCATACAGCTTTTTAACACTGGCATCTACAGTGTGTTCATTTCCCCTTCTAAGCATCATCCTTACTTAAAACCTTTACAAAAAAAGATAATAAAATTTCACTACTGTTAAGTCAGATGACACAAAATATCAAGATATATAGTTTCAGCCTTAAATGCCCGAAATTTGTTAATAACCCAATCTGAATCAATGCTGAATCAACAAGTTCTAATGGAGAAAAACACTGAAACTTTCAAAATTACTGGTTGAATTACAAAATATCTCTAAAACTATTTTTAAGTATTACGTACTTTTGCTTCAAATGGTGCAGCATTTATTTCTATTTTTATTTGAAAAATAAACATAAATGTCATATTTTAAGTGGTGACTATTTTTGCCCTTTATTTTGTTTTATCTTTGCCAACAATATATGTCATTAACAGCTTAAAAATAAAATGATTTGCCCATACCCATGTCACTGCAGACATTAAATCTGTATCAGTGACACAGTGAAATTTCAGACGTATACACCATGGGTTACTGAAAATCTTACTTGAGTTAATAACTTTTACATCCAACAGTCTGTTATATTAACTTGTCTGAAACAGTTGTGTACATATATTATCATTTACTCTTTTTAAAAAGGGTGCTTTTAAGCTGGTGTCATTAGCTTTCTCTATGGACAAAGGTCCCATAAATCTATTTAAACTGTTAAATTAAACTCCATTAGATCTCCCTTTTCTGTCATGTAGTGGTTAGTTAATTAAATAATTAATAATATCCAGTATTTATTTTTTTTAATGTGCTATCAGTTATTAACTGGTGCACTCCTAAAAAAAGATTAATAATATGACTTGCTTTGCAATTCTTAATAGCAGTTGATTATATTCTATACCTTCACTTTACCTCTTATAAGTAAACACTTATATTAGACCACTCACACAGCTCCACCTAGTGACCAAACTGAAATATGACAGTCATGTTTCATGTTCTCACAGAAATTCCTTTTCCACAACATGTTGGGTGGAGATCTTTAACTCCATATTGCAGATAATTTAACTAATGTCCTACAAAATCATGTTGGGAAGATCACAAGTTCATGAACCTTAAAAAAAAATATTTTCTGCTATTAAGTGACGATTTGCAATTATAGCTTAATAATATCTTGAAATTACAGTTATAATTAAAAATGTATTTTTTACAGAATAAATCTGAATCTTTACCATTATTTAATGAACTATAATTTTGTATTTGTATAAAATCAGATTCCCGGTTGTTCTGAACTCAAGTTAAATTGAGAAGTCAAGTTACTTCAGAAAATGAGCTTGAGAAAATGAAAACTGCATTTTGCTTTTATCACATAAGAATACTTCCTACAGCTTTCTTTTCTCAACCCTTTTGATACAACTAAATATAGGCTGGGTGAGTGAAACTGGTAGATTTACACACACGATCTTCATCTAATGCTATCAGTTGCTCGGCATGAAAATTTTCACTCTGGAGATTCCACCTTTAAACCATACTGGCCCCTCTTACAGAATACATATATAATCTTCTGCTCCAAATATATTTATTTAAAAGTTTGTTTGGTATGTTACAAGAAAAAACAAGAAGGAACTTAGCAATTCACAGCCACAGACGAATTAGAAAACCAGAACCACAATTTTAATAGAATCTTTAAAAAATGCATTCTGAAGCTGTGAGGGACCTATCTTCAAATATGTCCCATTCAACCTGATGCTCTGCCCAGACCTATGATCTTGAGAAATGAAATTCCCCTATTATGTACACGGTTTGCTGCATATTCAACTAGTGAGGCATCAAAAAAGTCACTATAATAAATGACTAACTTATGTCCCATATTTATAGAAAACTGTGTTTTTGATTTTAAGCTTGTGTGCTAAAATAAGGTGAGGCACAATTAGCAAGTCCAAGGACACTGAAAGTTTCTCAGTCTTTCTGTAAAACATACAGCAAAGCTCTTCCATCTGACAACAAGGCCCTTGTGCGGATACACTATACTATCACAGCCATCTCAAGGTAAAGACTTTCCATGTTATGATCAATAAGAAATAAGTGAAGCAACTACTAATAAAAAGCTTCTTTATATAACCTACAAGGCCTTTAAAATTTTATTTTCAGTGTTTCTTACAGCCAAAGGAATACTACTCTGACATTTCTCCCCATCAGACCACAGAAGTCCTGCAACCAGCAATCTCAGTGCCCAGTGTACCAGTTTAGTCATTCACTTAAATAACTAGACTGTGAGAACCTAAAGCTTCAGATACAATTTGCTTTCATTCCCAGGCTTCTGCCAGCTCTAAATACAAAACCATACTTTTATGTCTGCTCAGGCCCAGGCCAGCATTTATTCCTCACTTGACATAAGCTACATTTTAACAGAGTCTTCCTGAGGTGAGAGACTTTAAACACCATCTGTCCTAATAACTGTCTTCATAACTGGATAGAATGTATCTTTGAAACTGCATTTTAACTGTAATGCTTCCCGTGCAACATAAAGTTGCGTTGCACTGTTTAAATAACAAACCTCATGCTTGTTTTTATAAATATAATGTAAAATTACACAATTTGTTTATTCCAAATAGATACCCTGGATAAAGTTTCGAAACACTGAAAACATAGTACCATTTGCATTTACTGATGTGAAAGTTAAATCTGCTTTTATACTTATTTGGACACAGACTAATGTCTAAGCACTATGTAGGCTGTAATACAAAGCACATCCATCTGTATTTAATTTGCCAACATCCAAATGACTCAAAACACAAAGAGTACAGTTAATTTTCTGTAAAGCCTTAAAAATCTTTCTAAAACTGCACTGCTTGTTGCTAGATAAGGGTTATTAGCCACTCATTTTATATTTAAGGATTAAGACAAGCCTAAAGACCAAATAACAAAATTTGCAAGCTTACAGTAAGATAACAAATGAATGTGTATTAATACTACCAATAAATTAAACTTTTGGCGTTTAAAAGTCATGCCTCAATGTAAGCAGTGTGTTGAAAAACAAACTGCACTTTCAGGCTGCACAGTGTTTCTACTATGACAGGCAGCATGGCTAAAATTTGGCCACAAATGTAGGCAGGGTTTTTTCTTCTAAATGTAGTACGATGTGGACATTCTTACCCATTCTCTTTAAGGAAAGATAATGCTTTTGAAATGTGTACAGAAACAGAAAATTCTTGGTCTCCTTGTCCAAACAGCACCACTTCTTTTGCTGTTTAAAATGTCATTGGTAAAGTTACCTTCTGAAAGTTTTAATGCGCGTCACTTCTTAAAAGTTGTTGCAATATCCCTTTAGTAAGGTTTAGGAATAAGGTTTCTATTTTTTTTCCCCAGTATACAAGGAGCAGGATAACCCTTTAGCTTAACCTGAATTAAGCAGGTGTAAAGATTTAGAGCTTGTTTAACACTTTTTGTATAACAATTTACATACTGTGGTTGACGAACGTAGTGTTTCCAGCTTGAGAGTTAAAATCTTTGTAAGCCACTGTGTATTTACTTTACTATTGCTGGAATACATAAACGGTACATTTGTGATAGGATAAGATCACTTTATTAGCCATATACAATTTCTTGCATTAGGAATTTGTCTTTTCGCATACTCCAGCTTGCTCTCCATGAGACACACAGGCAGACAGACAGGGAGAGAGAATCTTGGGGTCAGAGCGCAGGGTCAGCCATTTATACGGCGCCCCTGGAGCAGTTGGAGTTAAGGGCCTTGCTCAGGGGCCCAACGGAGTAGGATTCCTCTGCCGGCCGTGGGATTTAAACCAGCAACCTTCAAACCACAGGCGCAGATCCTTTGCCACAGTGCCACCTGTCTGGTGTGCCTCAGCTGTAGCACTCTTGATACAGTATATGTTCTACATATTGCATGGTAGCATATTTGTGTTATCCTTGCATGACACTGTGTGCTCCTGTGACAATCAGCTCATTTCTGTGAGAGAAAACAGAAAACGGAGCTTACCCAGATACTCTATTAGCGAATTCAACGATGTCATCCTTGGTTCTGGGTCCTTTGTAATTGTATGCCAGGTCTCCCTTCAACCTTTGAAAAAGACAGATCACTGTACCACACTGACACACTTTACAGAACACATATCACACCAAGGCACCTTATAGCACAGTGGGAAACCAAAAATGTATCAGCTGTTATAGACACTGCCCTCATCTATTTCATTGCTAAACCTTTGCATGAGTAAAAGAAAAATGTAAGAGGAGCTGTAAGGCTGTAGAGGGGTTGGGGCAATTTTATGAGATGCAGGCTGCTGAATAAACTGTACAGATACAAAAGGTTTGCAAATATTAATATTAACACCACATCTGCACAAATTTACCAAAAACAAATTAAACAGCATGAAGCACGTACCACCTCCTGGCTCACACACAAAAGCCCGCAGCTCATAAATAAAATGAATTGAACTGCCTTGTCAAGGAATTCTATTCTCATTCCTGACACTAGCAAACGTAAAGGATTATTTTTACCTGGGCACTCTGCATTTTGCTTGCAGCTTACAGTTTATAAAATATATTCATGTCTTCCAATATGGTTATTATAGATTTGCATGCACATATTAAAATCTCATTTTCTTTGCCATTTGTCTCTGTATTTGTAAAACTTTAGCGGCCTAAAAACTTTGGCTTTTATACCAGTCCTTGCATTAACCAGAACAATGGAACAATGCAGGTTTTTCTTTAAAATGTCCCAATATCTCTCTCCTACCACTCACTGCACCAAAGACCATTTGCCATTACACAGAAGTTTAATGAGTTTCTGTAAATGGCAACAATTCTAATTAGTGTGGAGTCTCAGACTCCCAGGACTCCCGTCTCCTCAGCGCTCTGTCTCTAAGGCTACTCAACTCTGACTTTAAATTCATGCCTTGGGACTTTCAGCCTGAGTCTCTACAAAGAAAATTTGAAGTAAAATCAACATAAAATGATTCAAGGCCAAATCAAATTCACACGGTTTGAAGTTCAAGACACAGCACTAAGGCCTTTCGCATTCCCAAGAAAACTCTAAACTAAACTAAAAATGAACACAAAAAAAACTAAAAGTGAGATCTTGAATTTTGGTTTTAGCAATAGAAATAATTAAATGTTTTCAAAATACCCATTCAATTTCTAACCATTTCTTCCAATTCAGGGTCATAACGGAGCCAGAGCCTATCCTGGCAAGCAATGAGTGCAAGGCAGGGTACAAGGAAGGGATGCCAGTCCATCACAGGGCAGAAACACAGACAGACACGCACACACTCACACCAGGGCCGGTGTTTCGAGAAGCCTATTAACCTACCAATACGTTTTTGGACTGCTGGAAGAAACCCACCCGACCACAGGGAGAACATACAAACTCCATGCAAACAGCACACCAGGTCCGGTATCGTACCCACGACCCCAGCACTGCAAGGCATCAATGCTAACCATTGCGCCACCATCCTGCCTTATGCAAAATATGTTGTCATTAATTAATTCATTTTTCAAGCACCTTTAAAAGAAAGTGACAATTCTTTTAAGTCCTTGTTAAGAAAAGCTTTTTTCGTCATTTAGAAAAAAGCAGAAAGAGAGTCTTTGAAATACTTCCAGGTGGTGATACCTGGTGAAAAATGGTTTTGCTCACTGTAAAGTGTTTTTAATTTTTGTTTCATTGCGTTTATCAAACGAGTTTAAAAACAGGCAGTAGTCCAAAGGAATGTTATGTCAGTTGTTTAACAGAGTTGGATAGTTTAGCAATAGGAATAGTTTAGCTACAGGAAAGGGCTACCTACTTTTCATACGCAATCTTCAGTTAATCATAATAATGTACTGTTTAGTTCCAAAACATTTAGAGAATATTTTATTATACATTAATGCAAAGGAACAGCTAAATGGCCAAGTACTGTTGTAGCTAAAGTACAATTGTGAGGTCCTACAACAACAAACTCTAAGGATAAAATGTATCTGATTTTATTTTGGAGGAGCTGTTGAAAAAGTAATGAACTTTAATACAATAAAATTCTGACTTAAAAAGGAATATAAATCAATCATGAAAAAAATTAGATACAAAAGTTAATACTCACAGTTTTATAGTGGGATAACCTCTTACTCCAAATTCTGATGCAACACCTAGGAAGGAAAATTAGTCAGCTTCAAATTACTCATTTCTCTTCAAATGTTAAGCAGACAAGCATAAGAATAAGGGAAACAGGGTTCAAATTGTAAAGGTACTTGCTCAGAGTGCAGTTTGGGCCCAAGTCATTAGGTCACTGGCCAAGCGTAACCTTATTTTACCCAGAAATTGTGGAATAAATGGGGAACTTGAAGTATTGCCTTTGAGAAGTTCAAGTAGGTAGCTGTGTCAGCATGTGTAGGCTGCAAAGGAACAAGTAAAGGTTTATTCCATGCTGAAAAGAGAAGAGAGAAAACAACATTTCGGCTGTGAAGCCTTCTTCAGGTGCTAGTTCTTCACATCCAAAGAAGGCTTCATGGCCAAAACGTTGCGTTTCTTTTCTTCTCTGTTCAGCATGGAATAAACCTTTATTTGTTCCTTATTGCTTTGAGAGCTGCGTTATTCTTTCAATCCACGCTCAAACTACTTTTAGGTCACGTCGGAGCTCACAGTATCTCAAATGCTGAAAGGCTAGTGAGCAAGTAACATGAGAGTGTTTCCAGAACTCCAGTGCAGGTACAGGTCTTTCATCGGTTAGCCGAATAGCATAACCAAATGGGTTCGTGATTCAGAGAAAAAGGCTCATTCTACCCAAGTAGACTGGAGAACTGTTGCACTGAGTGGAGTTTAAAATAGGCTAATTCCACAAAAAGATCATAAAAGAAAAATAAACGGTGCTGTTCTTTACCATTTATTTCAAAATGTATATATCTAGGGGTTTAAATGAGAACACAGAATCAGAAATTGTACTCTCTTTAGGAAAAATGTGAGATTGTTGTAAGGTTATAACAAGACACTTGCTAGAACTAATTTATGTTATGCACACACAAGGGAATCTGTCACACTAATCATATAAGTGACAGGAATAAGAACTGTCATATGAAACAACAGTGTAATCCCTGGATGTCATTGTTCATTCATTTTTTCATGGGTGAACTCAAGCTCCTTTTCTTAAGGAGAAATAAACCAAAAGAAAGACGGTACATATGACACGCATGTTTTAATTTAAAACAATTATCCCAGGCTGAGCCAACAGTCTCAACATATTCCATTATGTATGTTTCCACTACTGTTCTCCACCTACCTCTTAGCTGGCTAATCTGGCTGAAGTGACTTTAGATACGTCTGCCTTAGTTCAAAACATTTTCTCAGCAGCCACCAAATCTACTGCACTAGGCAGGATTTTGTGCAATATACAACAGGTACTGCATATCTAGTACCTTTTGCCAGATCACATTATTGGACTGCTTTTATAAATAAAAAATCACTGCATCACAATTTTGATTTGCATTGACATTAACCATTCATTACTATTTCTGTTTTGAGAATAAGGAGTAATGAATATTACTAATAAAGTCTCTGGTATTTCAGTCATTTACATTTAGAATACATGGCCGTTTTACTATGAACCTAAAACAAAACAGCCCTGGCTGAGGTTTACATGAGCTGTGACTGAACATTTCTGCTCATCTATAGATAGAACAGAACAGTGTAGTGAAAACTGGACTTTAGCAGTGATTTTGTCAGTTAGCTTTCTTTCCATGGGAAGGGAAGGGTTGTTAGGTGGCCTTCCCTTTAACCATATGATCTACTCCCAAAGTAGTTAAGATCAGTATTAATAATTACTATTAATTCTTACCAATATTATTAGCAGATTTTATTTTCTTTTACTGGCGATTTAAAGTTATTTTATTTGGGGGGGATCTTAAGTTGCTTTGTGCCGTCTTCCAAAAACGGCACTATGCATGACAGCTAATCCTGCTAGATATAAAAAACTAAACAAGCTCTCTCTGGCCTTTGTAAAGTGTAATCCACAACACAGCATTAAATAACACATCTGAGTAATGCTCAGGAGCCCTTCAAGTAAGCAACTTAGGCACACAAGTATTTCCAGAAGAGATAGTTTATCCAGGTCTTGATCTCACTTCTGCAAGGCCAGTATATAAATAGCTCTCATTAGAAGCTGCAGGATCCTCCCTCTGACCAGCTTAACAAACAAGGCTCACCCTACCCACAAAAAAAATGAACTACTGACAAAGCCACTTAATTAACCCTCCCGAGGAACAGAGGAATTAAAAGATTTAGTCATGAAAAAGTTATTGAAAATGTCTAGAAGGATAACACAGCTCCAGCCATCTGGCCAAAGGAATTAAACTAATTTATAACCCGCAAAGGCACTCAATGTGACATACGCCAATAAGTTTACACAACACGGCAATTAACAAAGAAAAAACAGCAAGTGAGCTTTAAATCAAAATGTAATCCTTTTAATAGGCAAACAAAATAATCAGTATCGATCAGGTAAATTCTGAAAGTAAAAACTGCGCATGAAGATGCGTTACAAAATTGCCTGATTCAGAACATGTCAATTTAGGAAAAGAATCTTTTACAATTGTTCATCTTTCTGTACTGTACTTCTGTTCAACTGCACTATCCAAATGCTTTGCATTGCTCTCCGTCAAACACTTTCAAAAGCAAGATCCTGAGCTTGGAGGTGGAAAGCTCCACCGACACAACTTACTAGAGTAGGCGGTGGCATCCATCTTCCCGACTCGTACAGGAGAACCAGAACTTCGCATTTCGGAGCCGACTTCATGCCATATGGGCTCCAGCTTTTTACAGTGTCCGCACCAGGGAGCGTAGAACTAGAAGGTTAAGAAATTGCATGAAAACTCCAAAAAGATATTCGATCCCTTAACCTTTCACAAGTTCAAAATAGTTTCCCTGCTTCAAATCCAACACTGCTGAGCTGTGTACAAAGCCTTTTTTTAATGAAAACAATCAGCCTCATTAAAGAAACAATGATCTGTAAAGAAGAGTCTTTTATGGAGCAAGATATTTAACTGGACTTGTCTGCACACTTGTGCAGTGATATACATGATACTGCTTCTGCTTCTTTGTGCTACAAGATACAATACATACTACACATTGGACTGTGGTTGCATAAAGCATTAAGAGCATTTGGTTATGTTTAAATTTATTTTTGTTTCATCTACGTTTTTGGCATGCACACAAAATCTATGTGGAATTCTCAAAATATTTTAAATACCTAACTTTTTATTTGAATTTCTAGGATTTTTAGTATTTTTTTCACTTTTTCCAAACAGATCTTGACAATCTGCAATAGCATGTAAGCACGCAATTTTTAAATAGCATGATTCAATAGTTTTTAATGGTCTTGCATCTTTTCCCACCATTTGCAATACTTTACAAATCACAACCTACTGTTAATAAAATTACGTAATATGAGCCGTGTTCTTGCATATATGAACTCCATGAAATACTGTTAGTGTTTTGCACATTATGACACTGTTGAGAAATACCGCCAGGAACCCTTTTTCCCCATTGGCAAAGTGCTAATGAACTGACATCTCTTGAGATATTTACTCTACACATGAGACTAGTGTCATATCTATGAAACAGTACCAACAACTCACTTTTCCTATAAATACACACTTTTACATCCTAGACTCCTTCAATAACAACTCCACAAAGTGGGAGGAGAAGCCACCTTTCATTTTAATATTTCATAGGTCATGAGCAATTGAAGAAGCAGTTTTCAACAACAAAATATTAAAACATTTCAGAAACCTGGATTCATGTGTAATGTCATTGGTACTGAGAGTTGAAATAACAGTGACGTTTGAAGGAGTACCATTAAAAGATATAGATATGTTTAAATTTCAATTACAACTGACAATGATTCTAATGGTTCATCACATTTTCCTCCTACTCTGCATTATTTCTATTTATTGTGGAGGATCCGGTTTTGGTAAATGGTACAATGATAAAATGAAAACAAGCTATATCCAACAAGGCTTTGTAAAAACAACATGGACTGCACAGCAGTCTGACCCTCACCCACCAGAGACTGCTGAAAAATAAATAGAGCAGGTTTCTCTCTACAGCCTGAACTCACTACTGCCCCACCTGCTGGACACTGCGGGAGACAATTCTGGCTGAACCAGAAACCACCAACAGTGAGGAAAGAACCCATTTAAAATAGCTATAACAGGTTGTGAAGTTTGAGACAGTAATTTTCTTTAACAGACTTTTTAATGTGCAGTTTACCCATTTATTTAGCCGCGTTACAAGTATTTTACACATCTCGATTTTATTCCCATAGTCTGAGCAGTTTCAACTGAAGAAAAGTTTGCACCATACCAATGAAGAATATTTAAAAAGTTAGCTTTGTAGGCAACGTTTAGGCTTTGCTTGAGAGTCTACTGGAAATAATCCGCAGTTGGAATACACAATGGATTACAAAAGATCTAAATTGCTGTTGTTTACAGAAGATATTTGCTCTTCTGGCAGCAGTAAATTTTTGGCCCATTCCAGAAAATGTTTAAATTTAACTTATTACAATTTGAATTCGTCATCTGACTTCAGAATTTACATTGTCATATTCCGAAGCCCAGTTTTGACAGATTTAAGAAAATGCATCGAGCATGTTTCAAGTTAGCTTACAGCACATCTTCTAACATCGTAAATCATAATTCACAGTTCTGATAAGCTTGTTCATCATTCATAATATTTAGCATTGGAATCACAGTGCATGCTTCTATTACTATGTTCAGAGTAGACACTCATCTTAACTTTGTGGTTTCTTTAAAATTCTAGTTTTAAGAAGACTGAGCCCAATGTTTGACACTGACTGTCCTAGGTTTGTTTAAAACTCTTAACTAAGATTTTTTTTAAAAGCACTTTGGTACATTTTGCACATAAAACAAATTACTACACAGCTAAGAAAAACATCAGAGCTGATTTTGTGATACAGCCTATAACAAGGTGCTCACTCCAAGCCAGTGAAATAAACCAACTTGTATGAATATGCCAATTCAATTTGTAAGGGCTCACTCAATATCACCAGAATAAAACTTGTATGCACGACTGCTCTTTCTCTAAATAAACAGCACAGTCTATACTGACTTGCAAAGGGGATAACATGAATGGTGTCATCAGGGAAATTCAGAAAATCAGTTTGTCTACTTTGCCTGAGCAACCATTGTTCTAAAAACATTACTTACATCAACAAGCCACACATCATCCATTCTGCTTTCTTTAAACCTAAAAAAATAATTCATGGGAAAAAAAAATTATGAACAACAGCAAAATGTCCAAAATGAAGCAAATTTTCCATTTGTGTGCCATATGGAAAAAGGAATATGGCATAATACGGTTGTTTTTTTTAATTTCTTACCATTTTCTACAAAGTCCACACATGCATACTGTTGTACTTGCATACTGTTACTTCTGTCATATAAGAATACTTAAAGTTTTAAATGTACAACTTTAAAAACCTCAACAAATCAAAAATGAATGTTTCAGAGAAACAAAATACTAATCCTAAACAAATTGTAGCTTGTTTCCTTTCATTGCTCTTATTTAAAGCTTTTCATAATGTCACTTAACATTTAAGCCTTAAGTTATGGATGCTTCATAACCACCAAACACATAAGCAGATTACCATAGGATTCAATATTTTGTACTATATTAATGTAGATTTTAAACATTAAGTCTGGCAAACTCGATTATACTCAACAAAGGCACAAGACCGTAGTAATAGTTCACACAAAGATTAAAGGCTGTGACGATAATGCAATATTACCTAAAATGTTAAATATTGAATGAATGTATGGTTTCAATATTTTAACGTTAGTGTCCCACCATATTTTCTACGTAACAAAGTATAAATGAGCAATTAGAAAATATCCAGATTTTACAGAGAATACAGTGGATACGACTGAAGGGAACTCCTTTCAGACACTTTTATTTTACTAACTTAAATACAAGTTACTGTAAACTTGCCTCATTTATCTTGCAGGATCTTTGGACGTTTTAAATAAAGTCGGTAAGCACGTGGTGTTTCTCAAGAAGCATTTAACTGACATTTAAACCTGCTTTGCTACGTATAAGACATTCACCGACGCAATTGGATTCAAGCAGTGAAAACCCCTTAATTAGTGAATTAAAGAAACTGTATGCACAGGGTAGTTCTAATACAGTCTAGCTTAAACGCTTCATTCTAGATATCTCGTGTTAACGTTTTCGGCAATTAACCACATACCATCAGCAACAATCAGAAACGACAGACAAAATTCATGAAAGAAAATAATAGAAATAATAATTGGGTGCTCGAGCATCACTTACGAGTCATCCAGATCCTCCACATAAGCTACTACCGCTGTTCTACACAGAAGAATCACTGCAAATAAACAAAGAAAGTAACTAAGAACAATTGCTTAAGGAAAAACATCATATATTGTTAGAATATCAGACTAATAATATGGACTTTTGCAGTCAAATAAGTAAAATGAAATTATAAATCTTTTTGCAAACAAAACAGTGTAGTGTTTTAGCCTAAAGAAATGCAAAAATACACTTTATAAATATTTTGCAACGGCCGACATAATAGATCATGTGCATTATCAGAGCTGCAAAAAAGATTTTTAAAATGTTTTTACCCGCACAAACCAAACTGATCTTTACTTCTGCCATCTTTGCAATAGGAAGCACTAAAGCAGGAAACACAAAAGTGGGGGCACTGCGGAGCATGCGCGGCACCAGGGGCACAGACACAGGAAGCCAATGTAGTTGAATTGTGCAGAGGGAAGCTTTTGACTAAACTTTGCATCATCAGAAGACCATAGTGCTTTGTGTGTTTTATGCCAAAGTTAATAACTTCATCTGCTTTTAAGCTTTGAGAAAGGCCGTCATTCCATTTATGTCCCCCTTTCTTAAAAAACGGACAATGTTATCAGGATCCATCAAAACACCAAATAACGTTTCACTGAGGCCAGTTCCATAACAGTAAATGTGCAATTTTGCTCATCACGAGCCCGTGCCCTTAAAACGTTCTAGGGTGTTTATTTACAATTTACGACACATTAAGATTCGCCCTCATCTTGCCACATCCATGAACAGTTGACTGACTGACCACAGCATAGACCATCTAAGTGCCAGGTATGGTATGCATCTGATCTGATGATTCAGTTCAAGTTCAAAGTTTATTTATCAAATGCACATCAATACAGCGTACAGCAGTAATTGCTGGCCATTCACAGTATTTGAAAAGTAAACATTTATTTCTCTGACCATGTAAATATTTCTCACTTCAAAAACTCACACCAGCTAATCAATTCCAAAATCTCACCAAGAAGTTCTTGAGCAACAGAGTGTTAGCTTCCACAACTCAGCCAGACAGTGTGTTCAACAAACCCACAACCCTGTGCAAAGAAGTGGGTTGTCTTTTCAATTATAAATTCACCTCATATTCATGTTGATAATTGACCTTGTGCTCCTTCTTTCATTTCTGAACTTAATGTTATATGTTTTTTTTATTGTGTGCATTTCCATTTATCTGTGCTTTCAAAAGGAGGACAGTGAAAAAATATTTTCAGTAAGCATTTGTCAAATTCAGTGTAACCGGTTTGGTATAAATAGTGTATATTCCTGTCACCTGTTCTGTACATCACCACTTGTAATGTTGGATACTGAAGTTCATTGGTCATTTATCTATCCAGTCAAGTCATTTTTATCTCTTCATCTGCTACTACAGTGTAATTCATCCCAACTTCTGTATGGATTTTATACACCTGAAGAAGGCTCCACAGCCTAAATTTTGTTTCTTTTCTTCTCTTTTCAGCAGCGAATAAACCTTTACTTGTTCCTTTGCAGCCTACGAGTGCTGACTCAGCTAAATAGAACTACTTCAGTCTATGGACACATGTTCAACAGGGCTCAAGTCTTATGAGCAGAGCAACCATGGTATAACTGTCACATTCTCATCTTGGAAGAAAACCATTGTTATGGGAGCAGCATGAGGATGTGCATTAAGCTGCTGGAAAATCTGAGAAATCCAATGCAAAAGAATATTTAACAGGATTTACAAATATACACTATTACAATACATGTGCATCCACTGAATGTTTTAATTCTGCAGTCAGCCTGGAAGCTATAGTAGACATAAGAAACAATGAATGCTATTAAAGCGAGAGGGTTCATTCCAGGTCATGATGTATCACTTATTGGTTTTTAATTACATGTTTAAAAATGTGATATCAAAGTGGATTGTCACTAAAAAATAAAAGCTTAAATTGTGAACAATATTTATTTTAAATTTAAAAAAAAGCATCCTTAATCATATTTGCTTCCAAAGTATTCTGTAGATGTGGGCTAACAGTTTGAAAGATACAGAGTTTTTATACCATCTGAACCTAAATTTAATATTTAGAATAAATAATCCAATATATTAAAAACTGGATTTGCTAGTTAGAATTTGTTTTATCACAATGATATTAAAGGATATTCTAATTGCAAAGTGGGAGACATTAAGTTATAATGTGTACAAATGTTTGACACCCATTAACCAATAAAGATTTTATTTTGAGAGAATTACTTTACACTTAATTTTATTTGTCTTGTCATTACTAGCACTAGTGTGCTTCACTATGATGGACTGATGGGACGTCCAGGGTGTATCCCAGTCTGAACTCATTGTTTGCTGGGATACTGTCCTGCTTCCCCACAACCCTGAATTGGATGAACTAGATAGAAAATGGATCAATGGATGTGTGGTTCTGGAGTGAACTGGTGTTTTAAGAAAACCTTCAGCGTTTATTTGCTGGTGGTCTCCATATCTGAAGCTAAGGAATTTAACTTGGACCTGGAATCCTCACGTGATTTAACAAATTATATCAAATATTAATTATTACTGTGTTATAGTGAGTGAAATTTGTTACACACAGTTTGATGGTTCAGTGTTATAAAGGAAAGCTTTTCAATTAATATAAATAATGGATGTATCTGAAATTTTTAGCTATAGCTCACTGGTTTGAGGTGGAACAATATGCATTTCACTTACTTTAAGCTTTTTTCTAGATTTTATAAACAAAAATGAAGACCAAAGTAATTTGAAGATAGGGTATCATGGGGAACCATTATAAAGCATAGTTAATTTTACACCTAATTATGTACAAGTGATGCAGAAAGATACTAACCAGATACTAATGAGACAGTAAGTGCTGATGATTCTTTAGGGTGTTCATTCTTGAGCTATTTCAAGTATCTTTGGGTCACAATACTTTATTTTAAAACCCACTGCAATAAAAAAATACTCACTTCATTGGTTTAATGTGCTATTAAAAGGGACATCTTGGCAAACAAACATATACCTGAATCAAATGTATCCTGATGCTTTTCATGCTTGGTTCTTTATTTCTTTAACGTATAATTACCTGCAGCAAAAACTGGGTAACACTCATTGAGTTAATTATTTATTATCTGTTGTGTTTGTGTGTTTTTTTAACAACATATTATTACAAATCTGGCATACCTCAAGGCCTTGAATTAAGTCAAATTTCTACGTTAGCTTTTTTTACAATAAAATGAACAATGAATATCAAGCTTGTTGCATTTTTTTGCTTTCTCAAACCTATCGAAAAATGACTGCATATAATGACTGAATCGCTTCAACTGAATTCAGTTCAGTAGAGAATGCTACTTCTAGAAAAATGAAATAAACCTCATGCTGAAGAATTTGCAAAACTTGTGGTGGTTCTTCTTTGATGGAAAGCATACATACCTGTGTTTTTTTAACAATGAATGTTTTCTGTACGTAATATTTTATCATTTTGATTAATACCAGTGAAGAAGAACAGTGCAGAACATTTTATTTTTCATTAAAGAGGAGAAAAACATGAAAATACAACTTATAAAGATCTCAAATTACATGTATTAAGATGCTTAAAGAAAGAATATATGGATATATTGGCTTGCACAATCAACAGTATATACTAACCATATTTTTATATGACAGTCAGTTTTGCAGGTATTCTGCAGTAGCAGAAGCTTCAAAAATACTGTAGCTGTAAAATTAGCAAGACACCTGCTTTCTCGGGCCACATTTTGATACACATAATGTAAGCTAATAAAATCACACGTAATATACCCGGCAACTTACATCTTACATCAACTTACATCTAGAAACAATAGGAATGTTAAGCAAATACACAAAGTGACACAGACTTACAATATACAAGACTGATCAACATAATCATAGCTCTTTTGCGACCCCAAATTACATCTAAATCCCAGGCAGAGGAAATACACTGCATTCAGATTGGCTGACTTCAGTCACAGAGATATCTCTGGAGTCACTTGACGTCTTGTTAAAAAACCCAAAGTTATTGCTGCTCGGCTGGGACTGTATGATGGTGTCAACGGTTATGTCCTCTCTGATTTCGGTGGTCACCTGTCGATTGGAGGAAGGCGAGCAAAGGCTAGAGACATCGGCCTCACTCTCTGTCCAGCAGGACTCGCTGTCTGAGGTGGATGAATGGCGGCTCTTGGCCCACCGGGTGTTGGTCGCACTGAGGCTGGAAGACTGGCTGGTGAGAGTGGAACGGCGCATGGAGGTGTAGCTGCCTGATGAGCGCAAGTCCTTTTGAGAAACCCTCAGAATCACCTGTAGGAAGGGGACATACTTCGCAATAGCAGTTCTGTATTTGGGGTGTGTGATGGCGTAGATGATGGGGTTGTGGATGGCAGAAGCCTTTGCTATCACAGCTGGCACTGAGTTCATATATGGGGTCAAAAGGTGAGAGTAACCAGCAAAGGCGGTAAGAGCCACACAAGAGTAAGGTGCCCAGGAGACAACATAAAGCAAAATGACAATCAGGGCAATTTTTGCCATTTTCCAATCACTTCTCATCTTTTCATACAGTTTTTGAGACTCTCCTGAGTTGATCTTCTGAACAGCTCTGCCTGCAGCTCGGATGGCCTTGAAGATGAAGACATAGCAACAGATAATGATCAGCAATGGGATCAGGAAGATGAAGGTGAAAAGGAGCATAGTGTAAGCACGGACTGAAGGGGTGAAGGTCATGTAGTCCCACGTGCATGATGTCAGCAAACCTTCAGGAACATAGGCGCTCCAGCCAAAAAAGGGGGGGAGACTCCATCCAAGAGAGTAACACCAGACTCCCACCAGGATCAGCCCAGCTCGTTTCAATGTCATCACTCCAATAGACGCGAGCGGCCGGGTGATCACGAAATAGCGATCAGCCGCAATCACCATCAATGTAATCATGGAGCCAATTCCAAACAAAGCGCCACAAAAAGCATAAAGTTCGCAACCCTTTTCCCCAAACACCCACCTCTTGTGGAGACTGGTAATGAAGAAGACTGGTGCCTGAGTGATGGACATCAGAAAGTCGGAGACAGCAAGATTGATGATGAACATATTAGATGGTGTTCGCAAGCTTTTGCTCCTGCTGAAAGCATAGATGACCAGGAAATTTCCCAGGACACCAGTGATGCCCACGAACAGAATTACAGTTCCTATGGTGTAATGAGCATGATCAGGCACTTCCACAGTTGGAAAAGGGTTGAAGTCCTCTGAAATAGGCACTCCAGTGCCTGCATGTAATGGAACATCAACTAGATTGCTACTCTTTGCTCTGAAATGGTTCTGGCCTGTAAAATGAGACACAATCTGAGTGCAGTTAGAGTCTTGAGATGGGCAGGAGATCCCTCTCCCTGCAGACTGACTGTTCATTCTCTTCAGATGGAAATTTCTTGATTTTTGATTGAAACAAAAATAAATGTGGTATATACAGTATGTGAGATCTAACGAACTAACTCTTGATTTTTTTTCTCAGTAATATCTATAATTTCTCTTCTACTTCTCCAACAAATACTTAGTTCAGTCACATAGACTCGTCTTTATATATTCAGTGCGTGCTGCAAAGTGATTGGTTCCTTTCTTGGTTAATTTGAGTTGGGCTTTGATTACATCACTGACCAACCAAAAAGAGACTCTTATTTGTCACATTGGTGGTGACCTACTCTTAACATATCATGCCATAATTTATACAAACATTGCATTCTCATTACTTTGACAGAAAAAAAATAGTGGAATTCATTTGTGGATAACTACTGTAGTTAGTTAGTTCTACTGCCAAAAAGCAGGAATATGTATAATAAAAAAAATCTTTAAAAATGTAGGGCAATGGAAAAATCAATTGATTGTGAAGTAATTAACAGATACATTTTTCCATTCATGGTCAAATGACAAGTGAACCAGGTTAAGTCTAGACTATGTGATTGATAAATTGTGTTTTTCTTTCAGAAAAAAGCTTTAATCAGATGGTTTTCGAGACTGAAGCACACGAACAATCAATAGTGTAGTGCATTTTATCCTTGCAGGCAAAATAGTTTCTTCCTGCAAAAAACATGTTCCTAAAACCACACATTAGTAATTCACTCACTGCTGTCTTCTGACCTGAACACTAATTTATCGGCACCTGCTGTTAGGAAAGAATGACGATTTTTCTCCATAGTGTCATTTATGCCACGCATATTGTCTCTGTGTCTGATTTGTGAGTCTTTAACTAGATCTGTAAATGTGTTTTGGAATACATTTGCAATATACTGCATAATTAAATTGAAAGTATCAGATTATTGCATCCCTTCTGTTGTACAATTACCCTGTGAACAATAACACAAAACATATATATTACATATATATTGCATTAGGTAAAATCCCTTGATGTGAAAGTAAGAAGCTGGTTTCAATACAAATGTAATTCTGAATAGAGCTGCTAGTTAAAAAAACACATTAATTAGTTACAGAACTGCATAGTAATATTGAAATATTGACAAGTGTAAAGCCTCATTGCAATAAAATGCAATTAGTTTGAAATGTGAAGTTGACCAGTTTAAATTACTTAGTTTGTGTTTCTCTTTGCCACAATCAAACAAAATATCATGATCATAGAAAATAAATCAATGGATTAACTTTGGAACCTATTTGTTCATGATCTCATATTGATGTCTCCTACTGATGATCTCAATTAAACATTGTTCAAGAAGGTCACCCTAGATGAACCTGAGAGGGTTTATATGGTTGATGAATTGATACCCATCTTTTCATAGTAGGGTTTCATAGTAGGGTACACCCACCTAGCAACAACAAATAAATCCTATAAACAGAAGGATAACCTAGACAATGAAAGTGTAGCATAGCTCTAAGTAAAAACAGCAAAGATTATTTGTTAAATTTTGGTTTTAATTTGAGAAAAAAGACACACTTCAAAATATTTTTGTATACAAGAAAGGTTGCCAGATAAAAATATTTTTTAAAACGGACTAATCCATTTGTGTGACAGCTTGTCATGACATGTTTTCAATATTTTGCATTCATGCATTTTAAGTTCATCTAGAATTTTTAATAATCATTTGATCATCAATCATTTAATTATCTCTTGTGGGTTCATATTTCTTCCTTATAAGTAAAGTTTGGGCTTCAGTTTCATTCACAATCTTTCATAGAACATTGCTGATTAAAACTCCAGACTTCAGTCAAAAACCTGGCGTTTAAAAGAGGAAATGAATGCAAACTTGCTAAAATTAATATTCAGCTCTTAGTGTTGGATATGATCCTTGCTGTTCTTCTAGTTTTAGATTTTGGTGGACACTTCAATAAGTTCCAGTACATTTTCTTATTAATGAAGAACAGCTCCTTAATGGCATTTTTTCAGCTAAAATGGTCTCATGAATTTCTTCCAAGTGTTACTTGCAAACCATACATTTGACACACATTACCAGTGAAAGGCAATGTGTACTGATGCAACCTTTATTCAGCTGCAATTTATGATGTGTTAAGAGCTGATATGTTAGCCACAAAGTATTAATGCAGGCTTTTTGACATACACTTAAAATGAGCAATTCCCAGTTTGATTGAAGCTTGCAGAATGACTGCAAATTTGTGCAGCAGACAGAACTACAGAGCTGAGAAAATACCATAAAATGCTTTGGACTCTGGATTTAATGATCTAGCACGGCTATATTTAAGAACAAAAAGGGCATTCAATGACTAAATTATTATTAGCATTTTCTGAATTTCTTGGCCCGTCCTGAGTCTTCCTTCGAAGCCATGTGATTCCTCAGTACTCGAGGGCTAGAGAGTCATTGCATTTGATTTTACCGTTGAACAATTTAATATAATCACTTCCATTCTGAGCACAGGCTAGATCAAACACTTTGGAGGCTGCAGAGCCTGTACCTCCCCAACACCATTCATCCATTTTTTTTATCACTTCATGCAATACAAGGTCAGGGGGACATGGAGCCTGTCCTGGCAAGCAATCGGTACAAAGCAGGATATACCTTGGGCAGGACACCATCCACTGTATGTAACGAACAGTTCTTTCCGGACCCTATGCGGACGACACAATCTGAAGAAGTGGGGGAACACTAGGGAAACGTCATGCAGGAATACGGGGCTGAAGACAGGGGGGCGTGTCCAAGGTGCGCTGGTGCACGGGGGAAGGTGTGGCCGAGGCGAACAATCCGAGAGAGTAGTCCTTAGGGATAATCCAAAACGCAAGGGTAAGTCCAAAACCAGGAGATCCATCAGAACAAGATAAAAACCACGAAGGCCGGGTCGGAACCGGCGGACGGGGAACAGGAACGGGAACAGAGGTTAAAACCTTAACGGGACCAGGCGCTTCCTGGTCCCGGACTCGCATGATATGGAAATCAGATGCGGAGCCCGGATGAGCGTCAGCGCCTGGCTTTTAAGGTGGGCTGGGAATAGGGAACAGGTGCAGAGAATAAAGTCTTAGTGAAAGGGCTGGAGCACCCTTAAGGAGGGGGGACTATAGTCGTGACACTGTAGGGCACAAACAGACATACACACAAACCCTCCCCAGGTCCAGTTTTCCCAGAAGCCAATTAGCCCACCAGTACATCTTTGGACTGTGGGAAAGAAACCAGAGCACCTGGAAGGGACCTGCACAAAGCCTGGGAGAACTTACAAACTCCACACAGACAGCACCTTAGGAATTGAACCTGCATGGCAGCAATGCTAACCGCTGCACCACCATTGGGCCCCTCCAACATACCATATTTGAATTCCTATGGCTTACTTGTTTATTAACTTATTTTCACGGTATAAAAAATAGCCACAGTTATGTTTTTTTCAGGTTTCATTTACAGAGATGAACGAATTCAGAATATTCTGAAGAAAATGAGTGTCAGAGCAAAGGCTTGAAAATTAACTGCCAGGCTTAAATTGGTTAGGAAAAATAGACCACATACAATCCTACTGATTACAATACATTACTGTGGACGCTACTGAAATACAAATCAGAGAGAAGTGTGCCTCGTACGAAATTGAGGCTGATACCTTTGTTCTGTCTTGCAGCAATGGGGAATCATAAAGCTTAAGTCAATTAAGTAATTCATATCTCAGGTGGAATAAAAGATAAAAGGCTCTGGGACTGCTAAGACCAGTTTTTAACCTGACTGCTCTTCAGGCAAGTGCACCTGTGACCCATTCGCAAGCCAAAAAATAAACCTTTCCCATATAAACCATAAGATGGCAGTGTTCTGGGAAAATGTTAGCTAAATGGGTTTTTTTATTGACTGATAAACTGAAGAAGGGTCAGACATATTTTTGTCCAAATCATTAGCATTAATTGTCCCAGATTCTCTGTGCATTCAAACTAAGTAATCTAAAAAGGAGTTTTTTTATAGCTTTTATAGAAAAAATGTATTATTCAGCCCACACTACAACCAGGTAAAGGTTTTAAATTTTAAATCCTGTTTCTATCAGTGCTTAGAACAAACTGCAAACTGTATTGTTAACTGAATACAGAGTCACAGTTGTTTTCCGGAGAATTTTCTTTTCCTGTGCAAACAGTGTATTTGATAGTAATAGGATTGCACATTAAAGATTTACAAAATGAGGCATCAGAAGTTGTAGAAAATTATGAAATGATGTACTGGAAAACACAATCAGCTAAATGTATTGCCTGAGGAAGTGAAAATATAAATGCAAGCTTTAGAGTGTTTAATCAAATTGGTGCTCAATTTGATACCCTGGTAAATTTAAATTTAAACAATGTTGCTGTGATTTTGAAAAGTGGGTATCTGTTATTACTAAACTAATTTCAACTGTTTCAATTTATTATCAGCAATTAGAAATACAAAAATTATATTTTCTAATTATAATTCTAATTCAGTAATTGTGGTAACTCAATCTGAAAAGCCTGCTTTTTTTACCCTTGACATCTCAATTACTTTTATACAGTTACATAGTAAATAAGACTTTTATTACATTTATTTGGAGACATCTCAAGATAGAAAAGGTCAAATTTATGTAAAGTTCCTGAATTTTTGAATGGATCGGTTTGACAATGTTTAATACCTTCATCTACTAAGTGCAAAAATATTACTGAAAAATATTAATAGGTAGTTTTAAATTAACTGTAAAAGCTACAATAAATCTGGCATAGGTGCCTACTGTAACTCGTACTACATAAAAGTTAGACACTTACAGCAAGTTCAGGTTTAGTTAGGATTTCAATAGAAAACATCATGCAACAGTCCTTTTGAACTGTACTGCATAGCATTGAGCTTGGCTGACGTTTTACTGCTGAAGGCTCCAGATGGTCCATGTAAATCGAAGATAAATTACTACCAGGTAAGACTGGGAGTAAGAAATAACAAAATCTACAGTACATGTAATGCAGATTTTTAACAATAATCACTTTAATCTTGGAAATATTTGATCATAAGAAAAGATGCACTCATATTTAACATTTAAAAACATTTTATGTTATGTTTCTTGCCTCATTGAACGTACGATATATTGTTTGGCAAGTGTAATCCTGATGCTTTGTTCAAGAATAAGGAAAGTGTCCTCTGCTGCAGTAGCAGTAAATTTACAACCCCATCTTACTCACTGGATCTTTATGAGAATCCCTGGATGGAGATCAAGTCCTCTGGTGAACGGTAAATGGCCCAACCCTTTGTTAATCACTTCCAGATTTTCCTTAAACTATAAAAAGAGCTTGGATTCGGTTCCTGAAATGGTAGTTGAGCTGTTCGTAATTTGTATGCTACCAAGGCATGTCTTTGTTGCTGTTCGGAGGCCTGATTCAGGATCAGACAGAATTTTAAATGAGGCAAATGATCCAGGAAATAAAGGTAAAGTTAATCCATCCATTTTCTAACCTCTTTATCCGTTACAGGGTCATGGGGGAGCCAGAGCCTATCCCAGCAAGCAATGGGCACAAGGCAGGATACACCCTGGGTGGGACACCAGTCCATTGCAGGGCAGACACACAGACAAAGACACGCACACACTCACACCAGGGCCAATTGTTTACAAAAACCAAATAACCTACCAAGATGTCTCAGATGACTGTGGGAGGAAACCCACATGAACACAGTGAAAACATACAAGCTCCACACAGATATCACTTAAAGAACTGACCTCAGCGCATCAGCACTGCAAAGTAGTAGTGCTAACCACTGTGCCACTTGCAGTTACTATGCAGTTGAAAAGCAAAGGTCACAGTCTCTGGAAGATAAAAAATAGATTATTAGGTTATAAGATTATGTGAGATTACAAAACTGCAGTCACAGATTTTTACCCATAACTCCCTTTCATATTAATCATTTGTAAATGTTGGTCATTAGTATGTGGATTTTATCAAATATTTTAAAATCTTCTGTGAGGTCAATGTTTTTTTTTATCTAGAAATATAAAGAAAGATAAATGAAAACAAGAGTAAAAACTATCATAAGTGCTCATAATTATTTATTAGCACCTTGACTTGCAGTAAAACAATGCAGAATATTTTCTTTTTGCATACAGGGGTTAAAAGGTGAGGTACTTACATCTCTTGGATTACTCTGTTAAATGTCCAACTGTGTAAATGCAGCTTTGGTTTGTCAGTGTAAACGCTAATGCACTCTAAAAGGACACACCTAGTTAAATTAAACAAAAAATAACCATTTCAAAATCAACAGTGAATTAATTAAAATATTTTTTTACAATTCACTTAGCCACAGTTTAGTAGTTTAGAGATGTGTCAATAAATATACTATTAATTTATACAATTAATTATATGGAAATAGAGGAACCATAATCTGGAACCAGAGAATTAAAGAAGTCATGTCCTAATGTTAATTTTGAAAATTAATTTGTATAGCTTTTTGTTCCAAAAACAGCATCAAAACAGCAGGAAAGAGCACAGTGATCATTCACAGGTTTACAGCCTTGCAACATGCATGAAAATCAGATTTTTTTTTCTGCTGTCAGTTTTTGTGTGAGGTTTGCATTTTTTTCAAAATGACATGCGCACGAGAGGAAAAGTTTGGATTTAACTCTCACTGTCTGCTTGTGGGCAATTATCACCCTCTGAGCTTTATAAGAGGATGTTGTTAACCAGTAAGGCAGTTTACTTTTTTGTGCACTACTCCCTCTGCATCTCAGAAAACTGGAATGAGCCTTTGTGGCTCAGTCAAAGTAATACCAGAGAGAGGCCCAAACTGAGACCGTAAGACAGACCATCGCCTTGTGGCTCATGTTCTGCATCATGCAACACATTCAAAGTAAAGAAGTAGATGACCACCAGGAAGAAAAATAGATTTAAACTCCCAAGTTTCTGTGGCCTCTTCAGTTAAAGCAGGATGAGTTTAAGGAAGTTTCCATGATGAGGAAGCATAATCAGATTTTGTAATTCAAATTTCATCTGGCCATGACAACCAAAGTTTATATCAACAGGTCTGGGGAAAGGTACTATACGGCCAGCAGTGTCCATAATATTGACAGGACTTTGCTCAGAACATCAGTACTCAGTTTCTCCTACAGTGGAGCAGCCCTTTTTATTGGGTATTCTTTTTTAATCTAACAAATCTAAAAGCAAGAGTGCCACCTTGTGGCTGACCAACACCAACAACATCCAGAATTATCCTGATGTCTCCCTGACACACACCTCTTCTGGGGAGGATTCTGACTTAGTGGCATCCAGTCACAATTTCACAGATGGTAGATTCGCACCACTGGCTTTTCTGCCAAGCACATGTAGTTCCTCTCATACTGAGTGGAATTATTATTGCAACAACACATCATCAGAAGGGTACACCTAATCTCTATGACTCCTTTTCTTTAGCTAATAAGATCCAGTCTCGGTGACCATCTGTGACCTTATCAGCAGAGGTTTAAGAGGTTAAAGGAAAGTTTGGTCAGAGCCTCTTGATATGTTTTAATACTTTTTTTTCCAGAGCTTCTAAACAAATAAGAATAATTCATTTATATCAATGGATGTGAACGTATTACTAAAATATTCAATAAAGGATAATACTACAAGCTTAATAATTAGAAAATGCCTTTAATAAACCTTACACTAATTGCTGACAGAAGCAGGAAGCAGTTTATTAGATTTTACATATATATTGCTCTGATATGTTAAATTCCTGTAATTCAAAAAAAATGTGCTTATCAAACAGAACCAGGGGAAACAGAACATCAAACGTTATACTGAAAACCAGACACAGGAGAATGCTCAGACACTTTTGATCCTTTTAACAGCTTGCTCCTTTGTTTCTAGTGAAGGTACAGCACAGGCACAGCCCACAAAGAAGCAAAACAATTTGAAAATAAATTGGTTCCCATTTTCTATAAAAAATAAATATAGACTTCACATCATTTGAAATTAACATCTTAGTATAAAAATACCTTTCATCATGTCTTAGTTTAGAGGATGCCATGTTTAATTTGGAATACTGATATGCTGTTGGAACTAGGATACTCAAGTTACACTTGAAAATCTCAAGCAGTCTTAGTACATTCTCTGTACTGATACTACATGATCTTTGTCTTAATCATGTCATTTTATTTACTGGAACAGAACTAGCAAAGGGAGGGAACTAAGAATGACTATAAAATAATTTGTAGAAACTCTGAAACACAGGTTATTTAAGCCTTTGAGTCTTGTCAGTTCAAGAGCTCTGGGTTCAATCCAGACACAGGTCACCTGTCATTCTTTTGACCACCTGTTTTTACTCAAACATAATCCAGCTCTAGAACAATCCAGATAATAAGATGCAATAATAGTCTAATTTATATTAGGAATATTTTTTTTTGAAAAAAAAGGAACGCAAACTCAAAAATTGTTGATGTGCTGTCCGGTAAAAATCAGCAAAGGCAGTAAAATAAGGTAAACACAAATTTTATCCACTCCAAAATAATCTTTATTAGAACTTAAAACATGTCCAGATGAAGGCTTGTGTATACTAAAACGCTGAAGAGCTCTAATAATTATTATTTTGAAGTGGAGATGGACTGCAGTGTATCCAGCTTAGGTTACTAAGTTAATGCATCAAACACAATTATTCATTTGTTTTTGTAATTAAGGATGAAGTACAAAGTACAAAGAAAAGATTGTAAAAAAAAATCAGAATAATTTTACAGAGACAAACCAGAATATATTGCTCGTTCAATATATAAACGAAGTCCAGCTACCTTTCACCACTAATATCAACAACTAGAGCTGTAAGGTTGTCTGAACTCTGAAAGCAGCTAACCATGGGTACCTATGATTAAATAGTGACCTTATTCTGTTTGTTCATTGCTGACAATGAACCCAGGAATACCTCGTGTTGAGGTTATATTTGACAATGTCCCTTGAGTATAACACATAAAATACATGCGAGTTTCAAAAAGTCCTTCATTTCCAGGGAAGAAGATCAAAGGCTTCTATAGAGGACAATGCAAATATATCAGCGCTGAAATGCCCAAAGAAGATTTCACAGAAATAATCATTTGAACTTGTAAGTAAGGAAAAGGAAGGTAATTTATTCAAATGTTCACAAGCCTTTCACATATATGGGGAAACTACAACTGAGTCGTACTGTCTTTAATTAGTTTGTAGTTAGAGCCATATTGAGGATGGCCTGACATCTATAATGTAGCATGCAGAGTGCAAAGGAAAGTTACATCAGCAGCTTGTAAGTTCCATATTTCTCAGGTGAGAGGTCCCATAGAAAGACATCTGACAGGAAGCTGATGGCTGAGTGACATCTGGACATCAAAAAACAATTTGGTTTCCCTCTTTGATGGAGACAAGCATTATAGCATGTGAAAATGAGGCACGGTGGCTAAACTGTTCACAAGGCATTCCATACTCAGATGTGACTGAGATGAGTAGGTCCAGAAACGTTCAAGATTAATCCTTGAAATTCCTGTCTGAAGCAATGCCGATTATGTTGCAGCACGTAGTCACTCCAAGATGTCCGTCTCGAAGGGGACAAGATGGTAATAGGACAGGTTGGTGACATAGGCTTCTGGGTCATCATCATTATTGTCTGGATCTGGAGGGAACTCAGTCCCATTCTCAAACCTGCAGGCAACAATAGATATTCAGGTTCACAAAAAAAGAAGAGTAGCCTGTCAAGGTCAACATCAAATCTAGTAGCTATAAATTACACAAAATGCCGTCTATAAAACAAGGAAAATGATATACTACTATATTAAAAAATCAAAAGCATTATTTGCCAAGTAGTTTTCACAGATCAGAAACCACGTTCTTTGACAAAACCACCAGGCTAGGTAATGGATGAAAAGTGCTGGTCATGTCTGGAATGCTAAATGTGAAACAAAAGTCTCAAACTTTCTAAGATTAAAAGTGGTCTGCTTATTTCCTCCCCTTTTCTGACTTGCAAAGAATAAAGTCCCACATTAAGCCTCTTCCTGTTGCCATCAGAGCTTGCAATCCAGGAAAAATGACTTGCAGTCATTCCACAATACCCTGTCTGGATCAAAGGACAATGTGCAATGCACAAGATTATATATTCTGCACTAATTGTGACTGAATTATTTATTGGTTTTCAGTAGACAAACATTAATATTTCATTGAAATGTCTTGTACAGTTTCTGTCCAATTATTATTGGTCATTGATAAGTGCAGGGTTTTTTTTTCTAAAGCAGATTATGTTTGTCTGCATGCATTTAGATTGTGCACTCGTAAAACATGAAATATCATCTCAGTGTTGCACACAATTTTTGCCTGTGTCATAATTCATGAAGTTGGTGAATAGTCAGCAATATGCTTGCATTCAAGGACATTGCAGTGAAAAGTTTGATTAAAATATAAGAATGTCTGCAAAAAGAGGATTTGTTCCATATACTGTAGCTCATTTGGTTTTTTGAAGCAAAGTGATAGTGATGCAAAGATTTCATTCAAAGATTGAAAGATGTGGTGGTTCAACTACATGGCTGAGAAGCTCAATTTCCATTTGTGTCATCTAGGTCACAATATTGTCAATAGAGTCAATAGAATTAACTATAATACCATTAGAAAGTCCTGAAAAGACTTGATAAGATATACTGTATAGTTCACCTGTGTGTGATAATTGTATAATGACGTGATTGTATGGAATGTGAATGGGCACATGGTTTGTGGGATATATAAGGTCATTTGTGTTTCACTAGCATTTGTGCCTCACCAGTGTGGATATGAACAGTAATTGTAAGTTTTGTTTAGATTCAAGTCAAGGCTAGATTTGGGGTAAACCATATGGTTAATAAAGGTTTTGTAAGGGTAAACACAGTCAGTGTTTCAGATATATTTTTGTTTTGTTTTTCTGTACGGTTCCTATTTTGTTTAAATACACTTTAAATAACTGCGTAGACCGGTTTCATGTGTGAAAGCTTCTACCGCCACACGTCCCACAGGAAAGGTCTTCCACACCGGCAGAGCGTGTAATACTGTATTTTACTCAGATTACTGATCAGTCCGGGGAAGTGCCATGGGAACTAAATCCTTGTGTTGTGTATTGTGGTCTGTAGGAATTGTGTTCATTTTGTATGTGTTCTTTGTCAAAGGACAAAAATAAAATGATTGGCATTTCATGTCATCAAGGAATCAGCACACAGCACCTGACATCTGCCTTGTCTCTGTGTTTTCTAAACAGTATGAAAACTACAGTAGCAGTCACATGATGGGCAGACAACAGCACTCCTGCATGTACACAGAGTGGCATGTAAACATTGGCCGCGAAGGAAGATTACACTTGTCCTGCATTTGTTCCAGCTGGGTCATCACTTCAGGGATCTTTGGGATGATGAGGCTTCAAATCCAAGGAAACAGCTGTTCCAGGTGCTTCCGTGGATTTATAAGTAAATAAAACTTACATTTGTAACTGCAGTCATGTGTTCTCGTTTTTAGGGGGAAAAAACATAGGCATATCAACTAGCAGTAGTTGGGCTAAATCTTTCCACCTTGCAAGGATTTACATTTTAAGAATATCAAAGTTGATAGAACTATTTTCAGTTTTAGGCAGCTTCGCTTATGACTGCATTCAGCTATGAAACTGCAGCTTTATGACTGTATACAGAAATATAGTTTCGCCTTCTTTTTTAGATTTTATGTTATGAAATAAAACCGTAAAATGGGCATTCTGTGATTATGAATGTAAGTCAGATGATACAGTCAGAACAGCAGATTAACAGTAATGGGATATAACAGATATCCATATGCTTTCTGGAAGTTCTAAAAATCACAGAAAAGCAAAATAGTGTGAGGGAGAATAATTAACACACACAAGCTATAAAACTAATAGCCTTGAATTCTTAGTATATTCAAGCCATTTTTATCAAGTCTCAAGTCAGGTTAAGTGTCAACAGCCAGAAGTCAAGTCTCAGGTGAATGTGTTCTAGTCTCAAGAAAAAACAACAGAGAATCGAGTCTCTTTCATAAGTCCAAGTGTTAAGAATCACAAGCCCACTTCCCTGGTACCCTGTGAAGCTCTGGCCGCCCCTACAGGGGTAGTCCAGCTTTGTGCCCCTTGCCTGCTAGGTTAGGGTTAGGCTCTGGTTTAGGGTGACCCTCAAAACTGCAGCTGTTCCAGAAGAAAAGGATTAAATAAATCTCCCACCACTCAATACCTATGGTACCAGGACAACAGTATTGTCACTTCATGTACCTTGACAGTGCTTTAATGAACCACACAAAAATGTCTAAATGAGATAATTCAGGAAATACCATATGGATTTGGAAATGGAAGTAACATTTATCAGTAAGCATCAGTACTGTTTTGAATACATGTTTGTTGATATAAAAATATGAGATATGGAAAAAATAATACTTACAAGTGTTCTGTGGAGTCTGTGGGTGTGGGTCGCTCTTTGGGTAGGATCTGATCGAAAACGATAGTTTCTGTGTTGGCCAAACAAAACCCATTTGATCTCATTATCTCTATAAAACAAAGTAGAAAGACGAAATCAATAATGAGAAATCATTAAATAATATATTTAGCTACTACATAAATTCATATTAAACTGTAAACTGTATGAAAATTAAACAAATTCAAAATTAAAATCAAAAAGAGTTTGACATTTCCTGAACTGTGGTTAGGGTCACTATTTTTTCATGCAAAATTATATTTATATATTATCTATATCTATCATAAACAATGGTTAATTGTAATAGAAAAATAGATTAAATTATTATTATTACTATTTAAACCAACAGAAATACTGTGCATAAAAATATTGAAAAAATCAATGCCTTGTATTTGTATACAGTATATAACGTTTCATCCCAAAGGATCCCAAAACTTCTAACAGATAGAACCCTCTCCATTCACCACTGAAGTGCAGCATCTGTCTGAGTGCTTTAGGGTAGCTGTTACAGTATGTAACAGCACCTCTCTACACAGCAGATCAAGTAGAGAAATTAGAAATTACTTCACTAAATTAAGATGGAAATTCAGGGAGATCAGATTTTGCAAGCCCATGGTAGTATTTAGCCTGACACCTGAGCACTCCTACTCTTACAAACAGTCCCTTGGGATCTACAAGACCAAGTAGTCAAGACCTCAGTTTTAAATCTTACTGTATATAAAGGATGTGACCTCGTATAATGCAGTGTCCCTGGTCACTGAATTGGAAAGAAATCACCCTAGTGATCCACCAGCACAACTTGTTTTTCCAACCAGCAACTGAGATTTCCTCAAAGGTCAGCCATCCCAATAGTATCCAGGCCAGAAATTGCTTAGGATCTAAAAGGATGGGATCAGGCTCTAGTGTGGTAATGCTGTTGTCAGAAGAATGGTAGCAGGTGTAATTTCTTTCTTAAAGCTGGTGTAATATACAAACTTAAAAAAATTCAGAGAACATCTCCTAGTTAAAATAATGAACCTTCAGTAATACAATGAAAACAAATACCAACCAGATATTTTTACTGGACTCTGGAAACAAGGCTGAATTTTGTGAACGTTGTCATTCTTCAAAACTTGGTCTAATTGAGACCGCTCAAAGAAAGTAAGGACCACTTCAGATCTAGAATACTGAATAAAAACAGGAAATACATTGCTGAATTTTTCTTGCATTCTGACATAATATTTTCTGATTATTTCAAAAATATGTATCTTTCAAAATCTGAAACATTTAACCTATTTGTATAGAAAGGACTCTATGTCAGGTCTTGTTTCCATTACTCTGATATTAAGGGTAAGAAAAGGGAATAGAGTAAGCCCCTGCTGTCTTTCACTTTAACAACTTTATTCATATCCTCTTTTGCAAAGTTGTCATAAATCATCTGAGTTTTAAAAAGGTATCTATGATAAAATTGGTTTGAAAAACCGGTTACTGAAATCAGAGAGGAAACCAGGTAGTGAAATAACAAAACTAGGTAGTGGGGTATTACACATTCTTCAATGCACTTGTGCTATTCTAAATTCTCACTGCACTTCTCTTGTTTTTAATATACATTCATTGTATGTCATTAATGAATGTAAATGGCCCCTCTAAAGCCCTTCCACATACATCCCTTTGAAAAGCAGGAGTTCTTGTACATTTTAAAGTGCACAGAGTGTTTGGCATGGCATTCAATCTTGAAAGAAACTGGAGTCTTGAAAATGTGTCTCTAAAAATAAGCCCAGTATGGTGAATTATTTGCTCTTTCTGTGTTGAGTGACAGAATGGAGTAAACATGTATTCCATTACATTACATGGACAGTAAGTCCATGTACACATTTTATAACCTGTGAAACAATTCTTCATGCAAATGGAGCAAACATTGCCATTTCAAAATGTAATTTTATCTTTAAAAAAAACATTAAGATCTGTGTGATGGGACAGCTTATCACAATATCTCATTTGCTCATGTGAAACACTTACAATATAAGAGACTGGGGTTTATGCAAGAAAACCATCATGGCACTAGGAGTAAGGTGTCATTCAGGCTGGGTGGACTAAGGTATATACTGTATTAAAGTAAAGAGGCTTAGCTTGGCACTTTCTCGATTCATTCTTTAGCGCATATTATTTTGCAGATTTTCTTCCTTGACATGCTTCCTGACAACAATTGGCAAAAATACATTTTTCAACAAAGCTCATCATATGAAGATGCAAAATGGGCTATGCAAGAAAATTAATCACCATCAGGGTATTTCTCATGTCTTTTATGTCAGTGATTGTTATCAGTAAGATGTGAGGGACAATATGTTCCATGCAGAATTGAAAAACTGTACCTTAAAAGGCAGGTTTATTGCATTTTTCAGAAGTCGTTCCACTTCGTTCAACCTAGCTTCTATGTCATTGGCCTCCTTTATTTTGACAAGCCCTGAAAAAAAACATACTTTTTCCATTATCAGTTTTATAAATTCAATCTTTGTACAAAAGCTTGCATAGATATGAAGATTTGGACCATAAAATATAATATAATATAATAATCAGATCTAAGAAATAAAGCAAAAGTGAGCCAGCTGAGTCTATCCATTAGATATCTGTGTATACAGCAAAAACAAAACTTTGCACCACTTTTCAGTTCCACATTGAGAAAGTTTACCTAAGTGTGCTTGAAGTGTTAAAAGGCACAGGAACAAATCATTGAAAGTGACAGAACTCTGGAAAATATGTTATGTTATTGTTAATGGCTTTATGTGCTCTGACCTTTTGTCTACAAAAAACGGGAAAGATTATTCTGAAATGCACGCAATTACAGGAAAAACCAGATCTGGTTCTAAATAAAATAACCTTTTCATTCACAATGCAATTGACATTTCTAATATTTTGATAACCGACTAAAAGCATGCTTGTGAATGATTTCTTATAATGGAATTTTCATATTAATAGAAATTAAAGAATATTGGGTGTCAACAGTCCTAAAGTTCACATTAAGTCTAGAACTGTTATAGAATCTAACGTCATTGTTATTGTTCTTGCGGAGGCATAGTACCACACAGGGCCGTCGCCCGAACAATTTGAACTGAATTCGAAACTAATTTTGTTTTAACTGGGGAGGCCGGGTTTGAGCGCCAGTTTGAGACACATGAGTCTGCAGATGATAGTTACCTAATCAACGCTACAATACAGGAGGCAAAGTCGAATGTAATTCAGCAGATACACCAGTAGGTTGAGAATAGGAAACATTCTTTAAAACACATGTAAAGTCAGCTTAATACTCCTGTAACCACAGACAAAGCATGCAACACACGAGGTTGATAACACACCACGACACAATCACACAGCCTGCAACAGCCACAGCTCACAACACTCCTTCATCAGCACCTCCTTGTGTAACCTGCATAGGAACTACTGCATCTGAATAAGCACTTATCATTTTAATGATCATCAACAGTCAACGGTGCTCATAAAATACAGAAGCAAACAGGTTGACTCACCATTATAGCTACAATTTTTTTCATTCGTCATGACAGGAAAAAAATAGATTGAAATGTTAGATTAGTTACATAAATACTTTTCAATATTTAAAAAAAAAACATTTTTTCCACTTCATTAGAAAATTCTTTTTTAGGGGGGAAACTGCCCCCTAATGCCCCCCCCCCCCCCCCCTTAGCGACAGGTGTGGTACCACAGTGGTTAGAATTGCTGCCTCGTAGCTCTGGGGCCCTGGGTTACGGAGTTGGGGTGCTGTCTGCATGGAATTAGTACCTTTTTTCTGTGTTTTCTGAGGGTTTTCACTGGGTGCCCCAGTTTCCTCCCACAGTCTAACGACATACAGTAATAGTACATAACTGGCCCTAGGTGTACGTGTGTGCGTGTTTGTGCCCTGTGATGGACTGGCGTTCCATCCAGGGAGTATCCTGCCCTGCACCCATTGTGTGCTGAAACAGGCTCCAGCTCTGCTGTGATCCTGAAATGGATGTAGAAAATTGATGGATGCACGTCATATTTTTCCACAAAACACTTGTGGAAGCATGTGTGATCATATGATATGTTATAAAGTTATGCATTACATATTAAGGAACAAGTAATAGGTTTATTCCATGCTGAAAAAAAGAAGAAAGAGAACACAACGTTTCGGCCGTGGAGCCTTCTTCAGGTGTGACACCTGAAGAAGGCTCCACGGCCGAAACGTTGTGTTCTCTTTCTTCTTTTTTTCAGCATGGAATAAACCTATTACTTGTTCCTTTGCAGCCTACGCATGCTGACGCAGCTACCCACCTGAACTATTACATATTAATATTATTATACAGAATTAAAAAGCCAAAAATCCTTTTTGTATTCCTGTTAAAAGGGCAAGCTGAATATATGTATATAAACCAGATTTCTAGAAATACATACAGTAAACCGTTACATAGCTTTAATACATTTGGCAGAAAATGACAGTTAAAAACACTAATCCTTTATGGGAATTTCCACAATCCTCTATTCTCATTGTTAGGGTATTTTTATTTCTCTGCAGAAAAGAACATCAGTAAGAGGAAACGGCTCGGTAAGACGTGAAAGCTGTTTCAGAAGAATGATTGAGCAAACTGTTCAAGAATTTGAGGTGGTAGAATCAGAGCGAGAGTAACACTTTGTGGGATGGTAATGGTCTTACGCAATAAATGGATGTGATCTTGTGTTCTCCTCAGTAGGACTGCAGCCCGTTCCTGGCACAGAATCTACAGTATATGAGAGATTTCCAGGAAGGCAGCACACCACAGCTTATTTGTAGGGATCAGTTGAGGATAGCCCACACATCCTCAAAGGACACAAGGCCTGTTGTTTATCAAGTCAATGGCAGAGATGGATTTCACTTTCATATTGCATATTTGCCAGGAGCTGGGGCAATATCCTATTCTATGCATCCATCTATTTTATAACTGCTTGTTCCAATACAGGTTCATTGGTTCATTGGGGAGACAAAGCTTATCCTGGCAAGCAATGGGTGCAAGACATACAGACACTAACATGCACACACTCACACCAGGGCCAGTATTCCCAGAAGCCAATCCTACATGGAGGAAACCTACATGGACACAGGGAAAACACACAAACTCCATACAAAGATAGCACCAGAAATCTAATTTAATGGGTGGCAGCAATGCTACATTCTATTATATTTTACCTTATATTTAACTTAAGAGTGGAACGTTGCTGGTGAATGTACACTTTTACAACCTTTCTAAAATAGGATATACTGTATCGGATGGTGTGTCTCTACAATTCAATAGAACATGTCTTACATGAAGATGTTCCTTAATTATGTAATTTGTATTTTGTTCTGTAATGCAACAAGCTGACCAAAATGCCAATATTTTTTTTATTTGAAATAAACGACTGCATGGCAACCCACTACAAACAAGCAACACAAATTTCACTGAGCTGAGGATGACTAAAAAAATGCTTCCTTAGTCACCGCACTTAGCAAGTAAACATCCAACCACAATGCCGTGTCAACATCTCAAACATGAGCTTTGAACTATTTTTATTATTAACAGTCACAGAAAACCTTAAGAATCACAGACCCCAGCTACATTAAAAATAGCATGAACTGAAACAGCAAAATTGTCAAGTTTCCTCACAAAACATCCATGTATGACAACAGTCCCAACAGATTCACAAGGCCAGCCTCACAAGATATATGCATATACTGTATATGTTTGAGCTTGGTGTTTAGTTCAGCTCTGTCTCTACAGTATGTCAATGAAGAGCATTATATCATGGGAGAGCTCTGCAGCACTAAACCACTTATTGTCAAGGACAGGTCCTGAGACACTTGGAATATCACACTTTTTGCCAGCTCTCATGTGCTTTTGTATCCATTAATGGAAACAGAGGCAATAAAAATCAAGACAGAAAAAACAAAAGATGGGATAACAGCTTAGACAAGATTTTAAAAGAGTATGGGAATGTACAGTAGTACAACAGCTTAAAAAATACTACTTTGTCTTTCTAAATGGCAATGATGTTTTAAGGGTGAATACTGAGATAAGATACTCGTTGGTATTTTTAAGAGATCAGCTTTGCTTCATAACAGATGGTGGGGGCAGCATTTGCCAAAGAACAATCCTTAGTCATTTTGCAAATATGTAGCCACGTCATGCACAAAGCTATATTGAACAGTGTGTATTCATATTTCTAAATTCACGTTTGCTTTCACATTCTCCTCTTTTCAAATGCTTTCAATAACTGCTGCAAGATGTTTTCATTACTTTTCATTATTTGTATAAAAGTACTATCCTCGAATGGGAGCTCAGTGTAATTGTTTTTATCTGTTGAGTTTTATTTTTTACAGTCATTGTGTGTCTACAATGATAAGTCTCAGAAGGGTGGCACGTTCATAAGGGATATCCATGGTGTGAGTCGTCTGACAGGAAGGAGGAAGTGGTTGTGAGAGTGGCCTGGATGATGCAGCCATGAGGAGGAGGAGGGGTTAGGGCTCTAGGCTTTTAACAGAACTGGATGGTTGTGTGTTTAAATCCTGTATGGACTATTGTTATTGCACAGTTGAGCAAGACATTCCATTTAGGTTGTTTCAGTAAATACCCTGATGAAGAGTGTGTAAGATGATTTGGATAAAAGTGTCAAAGGATTTAGAATAAAAAGATGAGATCTGATCTTTTGTTGAAGCAGTACTATAGCATCCTGTAATATGAGCTGCAGTAAAACAAAATCATTTCCTTTGGTGTCTTCTGCTCAGGAAACCCCAATGAGAATATGATTTAATCATACCAAAATATATCCTCTGCTACACAGATGTTAAGAAGAAAAAATCTAAGGGGCGTGACAGGATGAACACAAAAACAATGTAAAGTACAGTCCAATGTGAAATCTGAAAACCCTATCCCCTGAAAATCATGGAATGTGTGTCTGCTCTGTAATCTCAATTATTCCTAAGTTTAAAATGAAGGAATCAAGAAGACCAGTTCCCATAGCACTTTATATACTGTAATTAGCCAGTCGGACAATTTAGAAGATTGTTAGGAAATGCAAATTATTAGAGGGCCAATAATTGCAAATGAAGCTGCTAGTTGGAATCCTAAGCAGGGATTCACACTTGGTTCACAAGATTTCAGCAAATTCTCCTTATGCTAAAAGAGACACCTTATTTGATGAGGCGGACTATTAGTATACAGATTAAGCAGCATATATTGCACAATGCCATCAACTTCCACACAGCTACAGAACTACAAGGTCTGCACAGGCCAAGGCAAAGGCTGTTCATCAAAATGCTTTATTTATTTTAAGGGAGGAGAGAACCTTTTCATAAAAGGTCATTTGTAACTTGTGGACAAAACATCTACCATAAAAAATAGAGATGTTACATTTAACTTATCCCATCACAATAGACATTCTTGGCATCAGCTGCAACCTTTATTGATCCACTGCTAGATAAAGGCCAGGCTTAGTCCTTAGTTTTCAACTATATTCATCCAGCTTGCACCTGAAAGCATAATGATATCATCTTACCATCTGTCATAGGCTGTGTCAGCTTTTACCTCTTAGAATCCAGTTCATATATCCTTGATCAACTCTTTTCTATGTATTTAGCTCATGGCTATTTTATTCTCTTAACTCTTACAATGATGTCATAGTCTCTTGTTAGAACTGTATATGTATTGGATTTTCTTTCATTAAAATTAACTCTTTATTTAGTCTTTCTTTAAACTATTTTCTTGCTTGAATATGGTATATGGTTCTTTCGAAGTGAGCAGAATTATTATTTTTTCATAAACCCAAACAGGCAGTCTTTGCTAAGACTAAAGAAGGTCTGCAATTAAGTAAACCAAGTAGGAGGTTCGTTTGCTAAGCAATATTTATTTTCAGACAGAAAAAACCTCAGCCTTTGTGAAGGCTGCCTCCACCCCCACACAGCACTTAGATGGCATTTACTGAACATTATTATTTGCAGTAATACTCCATACAGATACACCAGTTTTTGTACTCAAGAGCAACGTGGCAACCTACTGCATTCTCCCCCAGATTTTCTAAAAAGGAAGCGGACAGTCTTTACTTCTGGCTTGCATTTTGGGTGACAAAACTACTTAAGCTAATAAGTTATTATCCCTGTACACTTGCAGTAAAGCTGCTTATCTTCTGCTGAACAGTAGGTTCAACACAAGCAGATTTGTAGTTAATAACCTTAATTGATACATATACATGTACCTTGTGCCTACCTGCCCAGAAAGGACCTTCCATTACATAACACCACTGTTGATTTTAAAGTAGTTACATGCTGAGCACAATTGCTTAGCCAGGAAATAAAGTGATTTTCTTGGGTGGAGGTATTTGATAAACACACAAGTTGGACGCCAGTCTTAAGAGTTTATGAGTTTATCATTTCATTCTCAGCCAGGTCTAGGAGGACTAGAGGTGAGCATGCTATATTTCTGCTCAATTTCTTCTTTTTCAAAGACGGTGCTGTGCTAGTGCTTCCGAAACTTTCCAACTGGAGGCCCACTTTTACCATCTCAAAACTTCTCAGTAGCATGAAGTGTGAGCATGCTTCAGTGCATGAAAGAGATACACAAAGCTTCTAATCCACACATTCAAGATCTCTTTTGATTGCACAGCACACCTGAGACCTTTCACCAGCATTTCTTTGTGCAGTACACAGTTTGTTTAGTACAGCACTGCACCTTGTCACAGGACTAGGCCTGTGAGCTTTTTAGAAGAATTTAGGTTCTCTCTTGATGTTTGGATTGACTGTGGTAAACACTGCTGTTGCTCTGCACTGGTGTAGGAAGGCACTAACATACAATATACACAAAATAACTAGACAATTAATTTTCTACTTACAATCTAGATGTATTCTCCAGCAGTCATAATGCTTTTGATACATTGAAGACATTGATACATAGTAGGTAACCATACAGACATGTAAAGGTTTGGAAGAATCAACAACATTGTTCAAATTCTGGAGGCTGATTTATGCCATTGCTAAGATTATGCTATGAAAACATGTACTGTATAGACAAGGGGTCGTCAGATACAGTAGATTCTGTGAGAGAACAGATCTGTGTGGGGGTCACTCTCCAGGCGTCACATCTCTCACTTTGTGCCACCCTCCCAGTTATTGCAGAGAGGCCCCTGCCTTCTCATTTTCCAGTTTATACTGCAAACACATCCGTACTCTCTTCCTAAAGAATGTGCTTCTAAACCCGCTGCCTCTTTGCTGAGACTCATTACTCGACATGCCAGGACATCCTGTCACTTTTGTATCTGAATTATGTTAGAACATTATGAATATAGGAACAGTTACAAATCAGAAGGGGCCATTAGGCTCATGTAGCCCGTCTGGTTGTTAGCAACAAATTGATCAGAGGATCCTAACCAGACATTTCTTGACAGAAGCCAGGGTATCTGCTTCAACAACATGACTGAACAGCTTGTTCCATGCACCCTTTGGGTAAAGAGTGCATCCTATTCTCAGTTTTAAATGCACTTGCATGTAGATTCCAGTATGCACCACATAGGAAACATACCACACTTCCTATTACTTAAAATCAATTTGAGTTCAGCCTGTCATGAATGGTTTAATACCTAAAAGTGATTTATCTTATGAAACACCATAAGGTGATTTTTCTATCTTCTGTTGTTTCATACTGTGTCCTTTGGTACCATGACTTCAAGTCTTAATCTAAACGGTCCTATAACTTGCTTCTTCTGACTTGTAAGGAACAAAATACAGTATTTTTGTTTGCTCTTGCCAATATTGCATTACCTTCATATGACAATTACGCATCCACGGTTATACATTGTGTATCACTCCACTTATAGGAACATTTGTTTGTTTTCCATTGAAAATATATTTAATTTATATCTTTCCTACATGTTATTAATTCCTCTGCTACATTATTACCTTTAATATTTTTATTATTGCATTACTTTTAATTAATCCTTTATTAGGTATTTTCCCTTTAGGTTAAGTTATTGGGTGTCTCTTATGCAGTTTGCTTTGCTCACTGGGTTTGTTAGATTATTTTGTCCTTTTTCCAAATATTTTGTCTCTTAGTTGCCTTTTTGAGTAGACAATGCCTAATGTGTGTATTAGTCACTTAATGTGATAAAAACCACATTAGCCTATTATGTCATGGTACTATGTTTTTATTGGTGGTTCATATCTTTTGAATCTTTTAGAAACCCACCTACTGTACAGTATGTCTCGGGCAAAACAAAGAAGACAAAAGATACAACAGAAAACAAGACTATAGCCATAAAGTTTATTTTCCCATGGGCATCTGTCCTCTCTTCTGAATCTAGAGGAGAAAAATCTTAAAAGGGTAAAATATCCTAGATTTCAAATACATTTTACAGCACGATATTAACATAACTCTGTGAAGCCATTCAGAAAAGCTATAAATGACTTCATAAGAGTGAGAAAAAAACATAACTGGTTTTATTTGAAATTGATTTGTGTATAAACTGTGTGTAATTATGTGGATATGGACAACTTCATCCAAAATAGTGTGCCTTTAGACTTGTGCTGGGAGTTAAGAGAGCAAGGAAGGAAGGTCACCACCCAGGCATCCACTCCTGTTACTTGAGTGCTTCTCTATTGTATTTACGGTCAGTGTGCACAAATTGACTGTCAGCAAGCACACTGATTAAATACCTGCTGTGATTTTATCACAAATAATTGCTGTTAAGGTGTTACATTTCTGCAGTATCATAATGGTTTCCTGTTGTAAAACACCACAAACAGTACATTCTTCACTATATTATCCATACTATGATCTGGAATAGGTAGATCTTGAAAAAAAAACATTTGTACCCAGATTGATTTGCTTAATTAGACTTCCAATCATGCACAAAATAGATTAGTAAAACTCAGTAAGCAAGATACATGCAAAGCTACTTTTGGGACCAATTTTTTCAATTTTATTTTCCCAAACACATAATGATCGGAAAGTTAATGCATTTGAACATGAACATTTTACAGTTCATATCATAATATGATGATCTCAGATGTATGACCAACACAAATTTAAAAAATAAAAGAAAACAGAATTGTGTAAAGTAACAAATACTGCATATCATTTCTCTTAATAAATGTGCAAGGTTGAAAGAAAACTTAACATATTTAAATGTTATAAGTGAGAAGGTTATTTTTAACCTTAGCAGCAAATCTATCCACACTTTCTAGATAGATGTGACATCAATCACTGGACCTATTTACTTCCATTTCTTATTAGACAAGTATGAAACTAAGCAAATGGACCTACAGTAGATTTCAGCGGAGAAACAGCTTGAGAGAAGGCAAACAATGTGTGGAATGGATTTCTGAAATCTAAAAAAACATAACTTTGTATAACATTTTTGGGATAAATGTGTATGTATAAAATGTGCATCTGTCCGTACACATACAGTACCATAGGTCTAATTTTCTAAAGGACTTTCCACACAGACTTTGGGATTTACTTTTCAGTTGTTTCCCAGATACAAAAAAAAACGTGCCATGTCACCAAGTTTGTAATGATACAGTGAAAGACTTTCATTATGTTGCCACAGACCCTGGCTCAGAAACCTGACAAAAACCCTTTTAATTCTCAAAATTATGGGTCATTCTGTCTACATTATAGTCCAAAAGAGTGCTGAATGTGAGTGAATACTCACAAAAGCTGTCCCCGGAATAGCTGCTATCTTTCTTTATATGTGGGAAAGGATTACCAGCAGCAGAAAATGAATTCCTAGATTGTGTCTACATGAGAATTGCATGTCATACAGGGTGGAACTTGAAGGCAGAAGGGGCTAAATATAGAGCGAAAACTTTAATTTAGCTTGCAGGGTGCTGTGTGACACATAGGGATTGCATAATGCTTTCATTTGCTTTGCATTCCTGTTGTTTGGTTTCCTTGGTTCTGTACTGCAACAGGCAACCATCTAGTACCAAACTAGCAGCCTTCTTTGCATGACTTACAGAAAAAAAATGTTGCTTTCAGTACAAATTAAGAGAAATACAACTGTTTTCTTTGTGTGCTTCTCTTCAGAATTGTTTATTTACGGACTCAAACTAGCCACATTATGCTTTATGTGATTACACACCTAATAAATCTCTCGGTTTTGGCATACCTTAGACTCTCAGCTGTGTAATGGATTCCCCCAGACTGAGACTTTGTTTTGGCCATTGTTCATAAAAGGGTCCTCCACCAGCTCTATGCTTTTCTATAAACAACTCATCCTTCCCACTACTCTTACTTTCTGTAGGTTCAATTCTCTGAACTTCACTTGGACAAGGAGGGGAACCCCAACCGCACCCCTTCCTTGGGATGTCTGGACTTCAGTTTTAGATGGGGTGGGGGAACTCCATTTTAATATCAAGCTGAACCTCCTCTGACAAATAAACAATGTGAGGGGACATCCCCAACTTCCCTACTTTACTTTTATGCAGGAAGTAGTGATTAAACCTAAGCTTTTTGCCACACTGCTTAGGTAGCTTAGCTATTTAACAAAAATACCTAATTGAGTGGGCATAATCACAGACAACAGTGGGTTTGGATTTTCACAGTAATCAGCTTGTGACAAAGAAATTCCATAATTTGGTCTCTATTGTTTGAACAGAGGTTTGTACAGCTTTTCCAGTTTACGTATACTGTACATATACAGTATATTCATACTTGTATACCTTTAAAAGGTTAATGGACAAAAGCTTGCACAAAAGAAATGTTTATTTTATGAGTACTGTACACCGCAGGTACTTTTGCAGCTTTGAGACGGGTGTCAAAATCCGCTGAGGTGAGGTTCCAATGTTTTGTGAACAGGTCGCCCAATATCTCAACCTACAAGTTGTAATACTGAGAAACTGGTATTAAAGGCTGTCTGGCCCTGAAAGACTAAAACCCTTAATTGGTCATATCTTACTCATAAAATCATTTCCAAAAATAAAAAAACTGAACATAGTCACTTTCAAAGAAAAAGTACAGATTAAAGCATTATCTTGTCTGTGGCTTACATGCACACTGTAAAAGGCACTAACTGTGCAGAATGGCTTACTCAAAAGAAATTTCTTCTGCATGTTGCTGGACTTGGACCCCCTTTTCTGAGTGCTTATCACAGGATATTGACATTCTTTTTCCTTTACCATGTTTACCAATATCTATCATACTTTGCTGTATCTATGCTATGCTTTATTATGCTTAACACAGAAGAAAATACAGCCTTGGTCAAGCTTGGATACAAGCTGTATAGCTGCTAAAACCAGTGGAAACCTTGAAAGAAATACTAAAACTAATACGAAAAAGCACATTATATCCAACATTGGAGATATTAGTTAACCAGTCTCCCATGTATTCAGGTTGAATGCAAACAGCAAGTTTTCTCTAGGCTAGGATCTCCTTTACTCCTCTTTTCTCTTACCACATTATAACGTTCAAATGTGCATTTTTTCACATGTGGAACTGAAATATGTAGAGTATACTGAGAAAAGAACTTCCTAAAGACTCTGCCAGCAGTCAAACACTTCAACCTCAACTTCCTCTTAAAATGGCATGATCTGCAAAATCACCCTTAGCACATTAACAGTTTCTGTGGTAAAAGTCACACATGACCCCTTTGAGAAATTACATTGATTTTACAATTAATATTCTGTGGGGAGAAAAAAACACATACTTCATTATTACTAAAGGTTCATAATCTCTTTGCTAAAGGTTTGTCTAATGACAAACTGCAATTAATAACCCGGAAAAGTGAAAAAGTAATTTATTTGTATTTATTTCCACATACTGCCAGAGATACTATATTCCTTTCACTGAGATTTCTTTGCTGTCTTTATTCCTTTATGACATTTTCACAAAGTTGAAAAAACTATAGGCTGATAATTATGGCATCTATTAACAGCAAAACAATAGACTAGCAAGTACACTTTATTCAAAGAGCGTTTCTGATAGGTGTCTGTAAAACACATTTAGAATAGTGGAGGATTTATATTATTATATATGAATTGATTTTATATTTGCTTAGCGGTACTAAGTATTCTTGTTCATTACAAAGGAAAATGCTAAACACATTTCAAATGCCTTTGAAAACTTTTTAGGATTCTTCTGTGAATATTGAACTAGATAAATTTGCTTTTCAGTATGCCATTGCAGCTATTTATTTTGTGATTTCATAAAACAGAAAAAAAATCTAAAATTGTAAGATGGGAGGCCAAAAAAAAGTGTAGACTATATCCAGAGTATGCCAACCTCACTCATTTACTGTTCACCCATTAAGCTTTTACTGTATGTGAATATGATGGGAAAGACCAAATTTTTTGAAGGGACAATTTAATTCTTTTAACATTGAATTTGTTCCAACAGCTATGACTGTAATACGCAAAACTATAATTGAGTAATATGTTAGACCTGATCTCATTTTGTAAAACAAGCCAATCATTCACCTGATACATAACAATATCGCTTAGTTTGAGGCTGATGTTGAATACCTGAAGGGTGATAAAAGCCCTCCAGCACATCAGCCTGAACGACAGAAGCAGACACACAGTAGGTTTTATTGGTAGTAGTGGATAGACTTCTAATACAATTAGAAAATACAATATAACACTGGACAAAGAGTTTTCATACTCTTCACAGAACAAGAGCTTTGTGATAATTCATAGAATGTGCAGATTTGCAATTTTCACAGAATTGTGTGATGCAGCACTATTTGCTATGCCACATCTTTTGTTAGTAGGCTGTTCAGAATATAATTTACTTTTTTATATTTCACGAGAAACCTTCGGATGGAATACTGTATGTTGTCTTCATTTTGGAATTAATAAGAACGCAGGACCAAAAGAGAATAATGCCACAAAAAATATGTTGTCAGTTATTTTACTATAAGTATTTCCATGTAATTGCTTCCATAACAGAGTACTCTGTTTACTGTTGTACTTGTATGCCTTAACAAGTCTCCAATGAACTCGATATTAACGAGAAAGTTTACTAAAAAAAAAGTTGAATTTTACACAAAGGTCTGAAGTTCCACTGAGATACAGAAGAGGGCAGCCCTAAAACACATATTGGCCAGTTTCTCAAAGATCTTAAATGCACCACAAATATGTAATTTTAAATTTTTTGAAATAAATCTTTACTTTGTGTAGAAAATGCAACTGGGAAAGTAAGAAACATACAGTAAGTGATAACTTCCAAGGAAGAATATTGAATTTGGAAGCTAGTTCATCGCTAGTTGATACGTTTGGTTTCAGATGTCATCGGGTCAGGCCAATATAATTTATTTAACGGATTTTATGTAACATAACCAAAGCAACAACTAAACCAAATATAATATATTTATACTATAATTCTACTTCCCACGATTATTGTTTTAAAACCATGACAAATGTATAATATCAACAATATAAGTAAACACTCTTAAGCGTAAAGCTAAAACTACCTGTTAACAACAACTACTCCAAATCTTTGTCAAATATTTATAGAAAGTGAAAAGCAACATTTTCCTTTTTAAATCCATATAAGCGCTTGTATCAAAAAAAATAAAATTAAATGAGGTCTACTGTAGTCTATGAACATCGCGCATCCATGTTAGCAACAATGCCACATCAAACTTTTCCTGTTAGGGTGTTTCTGTGTAAAAATCACTGACATTAGTGCAAAATGTAACCAAATATTTTAACTTTGGAAATTCAGACAAAAAAGCCCGTGGTGTAAGTTAATATTTCTGTAAAACCTTAAAACCTAGCAAATTTCTATTTTTTTACTATCAACTTTCTTACCTTCTATTAGGGGCGACTGTGCGAGGTCACCTCTGTCTTCGGGGAAAGAGTCCAGCAGCCTTTTAAATAGCCTTCCCAGATCAGAGTAACTCCTGTGCAAGTACAATATGTTCCTGTCAGACCATTCAGTTCGAATTTCAAAAAAATCCTCTTCGTCCCCTCTGTTGCTAATGATAAGCCTCCGTATCCCGTTGACCCAACAGTCCTTCACGAACATATTCACCAGAGATGTGCCCTCAAACACGGCTGATGCCATCCTGCTTCACTCCAGCATGCTTGAGCTGGAGGTAGGTGCTCCTCTGTGGACCGCCGGACCCGCAGAAGACCGATGACCGCTGTTCTGCTTATCTAGCAAGAAGACTTTGCTCCTCAACAATATCGCATAAATTTTCCTCCCAGCAGTTCTTGCTGCCTCCCGTAGCAATAGAGTTAACTAATGACCGTACCGCAAATGCAGACGCAGTTTCAAACGTGGCACTGAAATAAACGGAGATGAAAATACACCCTCAAAGTGTCGGAACTTGGCATCACGCTTCAAAAAAGCAACAGACTACAAAGACGGAGGAAAAGGACACTGACAATTCTACCGACGCACTTTTTGTTTCTTCACATTCATTTTGAAAGTGAGAAAAGTTATAGATACCCCATCCGTTTTAGTTTTCCAGGATAGGCGCTGCTTGTATAGTATTTAGTTCTAACAAGAAAACAGCGCCTTTTCTCCTTTTATTCCAACAAGGGGAAATAAACTTAGAGCTAGGAAACAAACTGCAACAAATCGAGTCGAAGTGCTGTTACAGGGATGTAAATCCTGTCAGGTCCAACTGCCAGCTTGCTACGTGTCCAGCGGCTCTGAGGCGCAGATCTCGCAGCTGCTTCCTTTCTCCAGAAGTTGCCTTCTCGCACTCTTCCCCCAGCGCAACTGGATGCTATGCGAGGAATGCTGCCCTCTCTAGGGTCAGGCAAGCGGGCCTTCCCCGGCACTCTCGATCTGTCAAAAGCCACTAGGAGAGGCTGTCGGCCGGTAAAAGGGTAGAGGGGAAGACTTAAATACGCTGCATCTAGACCCTGTCTAAAGTTGCAAAATCCATTAAAAAAAACTAAATAGCAGCCAACCAAAACTTTATCCCTGGCCACGAATGCTAGGTTTGTAAAAAAAAAAAGATATAGGGTTTTTTTTCTCTTTTACAGAAAAGTTTCCTTTTCATGGACCAAGAAGCACGTAGTGTTAGGGAAATGAGCGATTCGTCTTCCTGCTAAATCCTGACATCATCCTGAGGAATTCTGTGTGTGTGTGTGCGCGCGTCTGCTCGGTAGATCTGAGCTTAACTCGGCCCGCAGAAAGGGCTGATATTTCTGTTTGCTGTTTTCCACAAGTCACAAGTCTAAGTTTATTTTGAAGGCTGAGGGATACCAGGAGAACATTTTGTTCTTAAAGATTTTATAGAATTGTATTTATTAAGTCAAAGATTTTCAGTGCAATTTTCTGAACATGTACATCCTCTTCCTCTAGGTATGTACCCCATAAACATTGCAAATGTTGTTAAATTAATATTTCAGTAGCCATTGGTGATTTTAAAGTTGCACAGATGAGAGCCAAGACTTATTATTAAATCTCTTTGCAAATCCATCTTTCTTCCAAGCAATTGAATATAATCAAAGATTTTCTTAAACTAATAATACATTTTTACATCAAACCTATGTGATACTGTATGTTGTTCAAGAAAAGCATTGCCTAGATTTCATGAAACTGGGTTTTTAGGTCTAACTCAGAAGTTGTGTCCCAAGCTCTGGGATTGAAAACATAATTTATATCATCTTCATATCCATCTTTGTATACACTGCTGTGCAAGTATGACCAAGTTGGGGCATTCACACAACTGTATTTATGTATCTGAATGCTAATAACCCAGGGTATGGTAATCATAAGTGATATTTAAAAGAAAACAAAATAATTGGTCTTGCAATAAAAACAGGGTGATAACCCTACTTACAGTATATAAAGCTAAAACAGAATTAATCCCATCTTGGATTACAATAAATTATAGATTTTCATGAAAATTACTTTTTCGGTGGAAAAGAAAATGCAGCTGAGGGCAGATTTTGTTATCACTATACTGCAAGGTTTTCATATCAAAACATCCACCTTTGTGAGTCATCAAAGCACAACGGAAAATGGAAAGTCTGCCACACAACATCAGTGGTCGATTGTTATTGCCACAGTCACAGTCAGTGGGGGTTAAGGCTGGGGAATTGGAGAAAACAGTACTTAATTTTTATTGTTTTTTCTCTTCCTACAGCTGAGAGAGGGACAGCTGGCCCACTGTAACCCCTGTGGTTCCTGGTAGTTTACTGATATGAGGATATTATCCATTCTTTTCCTGAAAGATGCCAGGGAATCTGCCTGTACAATATGGCTGTGTAGTGTATTCCAAACCTTCAAGCCCATCATGTAAAAGATGTGACTCTGATTTTAGTTTCTTAGTGCATGCCCTCATGATTTCCTTTTGAGCCCTTGTGTCCTTGTTTTATTAGTCATGGAACAGTCTGGTCATCTGACATATAAGATTTGAAAACTGTTCCAAGGCCCTTCGTGGTCTTCTCTGTACAAGAGATTCAGTACCTTAAACCCTTCACTTTGTGATGTTTATGTAAGGTTAGGAAATAACCTTACTCTTTATTTAATTGATTCCACAGCAGTATTTTCCTTTTCTATAATGTACTGACCTTCATTGAATCTTTGACATGTTGGAAAATAAACACATCATCTCAAAGTTGCCTTCCTAGCAGTGTATATATATCTCTCTCATAAAGACACTGAATAGTCACTAAATCACAAAATTGATTAAAAAGGACATTACATAGTGGTGCTGCCAAAAGGAACAATGTTTGTATGTGTCAATTCTAAAAGCGAGCAGTATGTAAGAAGAAAAACAAGGAAGAGATAGTGAAAATGTTGTTGCGTAAGGCCTTTGACCTGTCGGTGATAAAGCAATGGTGGAATTGTGTTGCTGGTGCACAAACACAAGATAGTGTGAGAAGTGCAGTTCTGCTTTTGCAAGATTCTACCACAGCTGCTCACAACCGCCTCCAGCTTCAGAGTCACACAGTACCACTACCCAGGCAGCAGAGAATTTTGCTGCGCCACAAGGCCTGGCTTACAGCCTCTGGAGGATTCAACACCATCCAGGTTCCAAGGAGGTGACATCACCTTCTATTACAGGCCTAGTGCCAGATGAGCGCTGCTGCATTCTCCTCCTCTAAATTCCTATTTCTCTTCTGTAGCAACCTCAGCCACTGATAAGTACAGCCCTGCACTTGTCAGGATTTGGTCATAGCCACACATATCCCTCTGGCTTCAGAGCAAAATGGCATCATTGTCCAGATAACCCAGAATTCCATCATGCAAAAACACTGGGGCATCTGACACGTGAGAATTCAATGGTATCCCAGTTTCTACTTGGTGAAATTACCTTCGATAACAGGCTCAGTGACAAATGTGCCCTGTTACAAAGGCCGAGTGCAGCTCTATTGTCCACCAACGTGTAATATCTATACAAAAGCAAATAGCTGATGTAAGGGTTGTTTCTTGTACTTGAGACAGAAGAGTAGCAGGTTAAATACTTCATGCATTCGTCTTCCCAGCAACATTTTTACTGCCAGTGTGCGCAGAATATTTGTATAAACTGGAATAGCATTGAGAGGAAGACTTCCTACATTAAGAGATTTGATCAAAAAGAAGTGTCTTTTGTTTGAAGATTTTTTTTTTTGGTTTAAAATTAGGATATAATTATATACAAAACAGGGCTACGATCAATCCTTCACATTGCATGAATTTCCGTCCCAGAAAACATTTCCAAAAGAACAGACTACCCCAAAAAGTAGTTTTTAAATATGTAGCTCCATCATCTGGATCAAGTAACAGATTAATTATATTAAAAATGAGCGATCTCTGTGATAAAATAAATGCCACAATGCCACTATAAACTGAAACCACTACAACAGTCACTAATATTAGATTTTGTTATGAAAATGTTATACAGAGAATAAATGCCAGGAACATCTAAAATCGGCTTTGGCTGATTTTGTGTTTGTGTGCTTGAATTGGCTTTTTAATTTTAGACGTGCCCAGCTCATTGTAAATGTAGACCAAGATATCTGAAAGAGTTTGTAAATTAAAGAAAGGCTCAGAAGCCTTCTTGAGGAGTGATTGCCTGGCAACAAGAAAGGTTACTGTATTTGGGCTACAAGGAAGTAAATTTACTTTAGAACAGCAGATAGAATTTATAACGTGTGTGAAACTGTATTGTCAGCATTGATAGCAACTTCTCCTTGGAAACTCTTTTTTTACAAAGCAAGATTCACAAGATTAAAATAGAAATGTCCTTTCTGTTTTGATATTGTTTTTTACATTAAATAAATCAGGTTTTATTTTTATATTTCAACCAATGTATTTACTTTATGACCCACCAGACAGAGCTTGCATCTGATTCATAAGCTGGTTTAGAGAACCAATTCGCTCAGTTTCATGCCAAATTTAGGGAGTAGACAGTCCTGTGATGGGTGTTCTGTTGTGTAGAAATCTGCATTTCCTCCCTAAACTGCCGTGTGTCAGTTTGCACTATTGTTGGTCTGTTTTTGTTGGGGTCAAGTTAGGGTAACTTTGAACTGCAGGAGACATGGACTCATGGACACTCTAGAGAAAAAACAGTTTCACAAGTCAATGTCTTGTAAATATTTTTTATAACTTCTGTTGTGTATAATCCTTTGTCTTTAAAGTTGTCTTTAAAGTTTGGCTCCTGTTTGTTGCACCATCTTAAAACTATGCCAGGAGTGAAGAAATCATTCAAATGGCCATGGCTGGAATCTCTTCTGACTAAGTGAGAGTTTTGTATTATATACTGTAATATAGGTTTACATATAATTTTATATAATATTTATTACAATTAATTATCGTTATAATCAAACCCTTAACTTATAACAATTAGTGTTAGAACAAAAGAGTCTCACATCTGTTATCTCCCAGATGCACCAATGAACTTTTACAGTATGTATCTATCCACTCTATTCATTCTTTCCATAAAAAAAAATTATTCCTGGAGTCGTGGGACGGGAGCACCTGGAAAAATCTAGTATGAACACGGGGAGAACATGTCAGCTCCACACAGGAGGTGTTCCAGTCCAAAAGTAAGCCAAGGGTCAAAACTTAAGAGTAGTGAGGCTGCAGAACTTAACACTATGCCACTGTGCTCTGCCATATAACAAGGGATATGAACCTTGCATTCATATTGGAATTGTCCGAGTCCTCCCTTCCACACTCCTAACACAACCATTGTTTGTTCTTTCTAATTTCCAAAATGTAAATGAACTTATTCTTGTTCTTTGACATGCCAAGACATTTTGTATAGTATATTTTACTGTATAGGTCAAGATACAGGTCAAATATTATTACCACAATAAGAATGTATCAGAAGGATGTTATGTTAACTAATTTACACCTGATTTCCATCCAAAGCCCCAAGACAGACAATCCTGAAAAACGTTCCTTTTTGACAAAGACAAGAATACTCGCAACAACAAAAATATTTCCTTGTAAACAATTACATTATAGTATAACTCATATTTATTCAATAATTACATGCAACATATAAATGCCAGTTCAGGCTACACAATTGACTGCAATTGAATTTAATGAGAAATATTGATTTCCAAACACCCTTCAGAAGCATTAGAATAAGAAACAGTCACAGTGGTCATAGTGCAGACATGAATTCATACTGCATGGTCTTAACAAATGCTACACCAGTTACACTGGAGAAACCAAAAAAGCAAATACATAAATTTCTGAAAGAAGGAACTATTTTAAAAAATCTTGTTATATACTAAGAATCACTTTGTGTCCTATTTTACTCTCATCTTTTGGGAAATATCTGTGATTCATGCTGCAGGCTGGGATAGATGAAGTCAATGTTTGTATGTCCTCTGAGATATCATCAAGCCACTTGTTTCTTTTTCTGTTTTGACCAAGCCCAATACACATACCTCTAAAGCAGGAGTTACTGGAGAGACAGCTTCAGCCTTCAGTGTCTACCCCTTAGTGTTACTTGTATTTGAAAAGCAGGGTCCCCTCCTACGATACTTTAAACTTTTTATAAGTATGAGAGTTTAATTTTCATTAGTAATCCTTAAGTTGATTTTGTGATGGGGCATAAATATGAGTACATAACAAATGTACGCACACAATAATCTGTATGCAGACGTATTGTATGCACACAATAATCTAAGCTTTAAATACAGTACATGACAGATATATATGTTGTTATATATAATTTATATTAGATATCATATTGTTATATAATGTTTAAATAGTGTGTAGGTTTGATGATTATTTAATATAGTATTGTTTCTTAGCATAAAATACTGAACTCAAGTCACTGTCCATTTACAGTCCACACACTGACACAGCTCCACACTGAAATATCTATATAATTAGCTATTCATAAAAACACGGATATCAGAATATTAAGTCAGCATGATTAATGTCAGCAGGTTTGTGACTGAAAGATGAATGAAATGTTCTACAGGAAAGTGGCTCTGTGCAGGACAGGTCATGTCTGGGAAGACAAGACAGAGGATCACCAAACCAATCCGGGATCCATCTGCACAATCATTTTCAGACTGCAGTGACTCCATGAGAAATAACTTGCACTTGAGCAGAATGACTACAGGTTACTTGCCTGTGAGCATGTATGATAATGAACTGCCTGTTCAGGTATGTTAAAAAACAAATGGCAAATTTGCCAGAGAATATCCAAGATGGTGGGAGAGAGAGTTTTGAATTATTTTTATTGACCCCATATTTGTGAAAGGACAATGTGTGTAGAGATGTCACAGTGAGTGATATCTTGACTATTGCACTGTTCAAGCCACTGTTCAAGCTGGGGAGAGGGATGATGATGTGACCAACAAACCTCCTTTAACACAGATATGCTTTTAGTGAAAATTGGAGGAAAACATGTTTGCTCAGTCATGTAATGACAAATCCTGGAAATTCCTTTCAGTGTCCAAAGCAGGTTAGCATAGAACAACTTCAAGAAAATAAAAGTCAAGGTCTCACTGTGGCCATTTTTTCTGCTGGCCTGGGTCCAACAGAACATTTGTGTGCCCAGCTTGCCTGTGCCATCAACAGGAGACATCAATGACCAGTCAGCTTCACCTGCTGGTCGCAGCTGTACAGGAAAAGTAGCACCACATCCCACAGCTGTCTATCTAGGGGCTATGCCTCAGCACAGCCAGGGTTGTGTTTAATGCTGAAGATGTTCATACTCAGTGCCAACCTGATAACAATTTCAGTTTGACGGTCTGCCACATTTCATATTGAAAACGTCTTTAATTTATACTGTATTTTTGTTCACATTTTGTGTGATGGTTTGATATCCATCTTTAAAATGGTCATTTGTCCTGAGTGCTGCATTTCTTTTGTGTATAAATGCATCCATTTTGGTCTACAATATTCCCTTTTCACTGAAATTTTCTAAAACAGGAATGGGGCTATTACATTACTGGTAATTTAAAAACAATGGTTGAGTTTTCAAATTCTGGTAATTAACACTTGAAAATGGTTTCACAAGATGAAAGTGAACAAAACATTTTCAAAAAATATTAAGCAACGTTAAGCAGAGAAGATTGGGAAGGTTTTTCATAACATTTTTATTCCTAACATGAGAAAATGTAATATTTCCAACTCTTAGCAATATAATTCAAGTTAAAGATTCTGCATATTCTGTAATATTCTGTATTAAAATATACAAATGCTTTCAATCCCATCCCAGTACATAACAATTTTACAAAGACACAAACAAAAAAAGACATAATGGCTCCCACACTTCTGGAAACTGAATCTAACATTGGTTTGTGGAAAAGTATGTTGCGAAATGACTTTGGTCAGGCAGCTACTGTATATTCTTTTGTAGTCCACACCTTGACCTCCTGACAAATAATAAATGTCAGTGTGAGCTACTGTATAAAAAGACAACTGTTTTATTGTTTGGAAGAAAACTAAATGCAGAGAAGTCTTATGGAAACCATGAATCTCTTTGATTTCAAGTTGACATGAAGACTGCTTATGTGCAGAAAAGATCATTTGCTTTTCTTTTCATCAGTAGAAAGCAGGTAAAAAATAAAGATGTAATGTTGTATTTTGCTAGAAGCATATTTACCATTACTATCTATTATGCTGAATGCTAAATACTGTATTTATGCTATTTAGTGCAGCCAAAGCTTACCACAGATTACTAAAATTGATCGTTTTTTTCTGTGTTCTTTTTATAGTATATTTTAAATGTTGTGTTGCACACTGCTCTAAATAATCCATGGTTTAAAAGATATAATTTGTGAATTAGATTAATGAAGTACAGTAGTCTTCCAAGTCTGTTAACCTCAATTAGCAAAGCTAACATTTTTGCTTGTATATGCACTTGGCCAGAGTACAAATTTCAAATGTTCAGATCTTGACATTTTTTCAAAACTGTGTCACATTGAGTATTAATGTTTTACACACCTAGCTTAAGGAAGGAGGAGGTATGTAAAAAAAGCAAATTCTAAAAAGGGATTCATAAATGCGTTCCCATTTGGAATGGAGTCAAATTACAGAAGATAATTACAGGCAGGTAAGATTTAGACACCTGAAGTCAACCAAACAAGTGACACAAGGTTTTGTGGTCAGGCAAGTAAAAACTGGAACTTTGTGGTGTAAATGCAAAGTGTTACACCTGATGTAAACCTGACACAGTGCATCACTCAGTCAACATCATCCCTATTTGAAGTTTGACGGTGTCAGCATTACATTTTACTTCTCATTAGCAGAGACTGTGAAGCTTGTCAGGACTGATGGAGACATACTGTAGATGGAGCAAAGTCCTGGCAGATCGTAGAGGAAAACCAGCTTCAGAACTAAAATTGGAACAAAAATCCACCTTTCAGAAGACAACAAGATCCAAAGCACTAGGCCAAAGTTAAAGGAGGAGCACAGAAATAATATATTGAACGTCCTTCAGTGACCTAGTCAAAGTCCTGACTTCAATCTTTTTGAGAAATTGTGGAAAGACTTGAAAACTGGTCCCCAAGCAACTTGAACAAATCTGCCAAGACGATAAGGCATAATTTGCACTGAGCTGGTATGCTAAGTTGGCAAACACTTGCTGCCAAAGGTGCTTCCAACAAATATTGTGATAATGAGTAATAATGAAATCAACATATTTCATTTTTTTCACTTTAGTTTTTGCTGACAGTTACTGAAAATGACCTTAACCATTGTAGTCATCAGTTTGAGCATACAGGTTTTGAATAAAATATTAAATTAAAAAGAAATATGCATGCATCATTTTGTAATTTCACAAAATGCAACACCACAGGAAGGGACTGAATACTTTGGCAAGGCATTGAAGGTCAAATCACTCACTTCAGCAAGCAAATAAACTGTTTTTAAAATAATAACTAAGGAATTCTGTTAGAGAAACGTGTGACAAGCACGTTCAGTGCAATGAGTGAATATTGGAAATAGAAGATTTCCCGACTGAATCATTTAAAAAAAGAAGATTCAAGCCAATAACTCACAAACTGTATTTGTCTCATGTAATTGTCCATTGTTCAATGGCTGCAGTTCCCATTATCAACCTGGAACTGTGCAGCACAATAGCACGGCAAGCAGGATGTCGTAAAACTTTGTAACCACATTCTTTGAAACTATTACCAGTAGTTGCCCATAAAATTGCATGGCCTCTCATTTTGCAAAGATTTTTTTTTTCTCCAGGTAATGACCCAGCAACAATTAAAGACCATTTATGCCTCATGAATAATCATCTACTGAGTCAGAATGGCAAAGGTTTGATGGGTCTTTGAAGGCACTCCAACCTTATAGGTACATTTTCTGCAGTTACTGTATACAACAGAATAAGCTGCTGCAATACTTAATTTATGTTGCTTCAACAGAAAGGGGATGAAGACACCGGTAATTGCAATGCTATTAAAAGCAATGTCCAGATTATTAATGGCTTTTCTCTCTCCTGTTTTTTGTTCCTATTGTTGCCTGCAATAAATCATTGATTAAACACTCAACAAACGAACATAAGAAAAGTTACAAAGGAGAGCTCATTCGGTCCATCTGACTTGTTTGATCACTAGCAGGTAATTGATCAGAGGATCTTTTCCAGTGGTTTCTTAACAGAGTGTCAGCTACAATCAAATGGCTATATAAACAAATGGCTAAGAAATAGGTAGTTTCTTCCCATAGAAATTTGTGTAAAAATTAGTCTTCCATTCTCCTTTTTTAAAAGCACACATTTTTTTGTGCCCACTTGCTCATGTTTCACTGTTGATTTTGAAGAAATGTATTGTGTTGATTTTATCTATGAGCATTTCAAATCAGATATCTTCAAAACCATCTCTTTTCAATAAGAAGAAGATTGAATTATTTTAGCCTGTGAACTTACATGAAATATACTGTACATGATCATCTTTGGACAAATTGTAGTGCAGCAATATACTTTTGAAACTTGGTGATCAGAATATTCTAAATGAGCTCATACTAATGCATTGTACAATTTTCATATAAAAGGCATTGATTTAAATCCTACACATTTAACTTAATATTCTGTTTGCCTTTTTGTTCCAAACTGTCATCATTAACATCAGTTTCATCATGGAAAATCAAGGTCATGAATAATGCAACCCAGGGACAACATGCTAAAAAGTAAATGTCCGAGCACTGAACCCAGTGGCGCATCATGAAGAAATAGAGCATAACGTTTAAAACAATCAAGATTTACAAGCTTGGCCCTTAATGAGGATGGTGTACTTCACTGGTAGATGAAGTGGGTGATCACCTATACATAAAGCACTTTGGCATCCTTTTAGATGAAAAGCATATAACCACAATTAATTATTAATAGTAATAATAGTAGTATGGTTCTTGACTGGTCTAAGTTCATGTGTGAAAAATAGAAATATAATTAAAATTAAAATCAACTAATGTACAGTATCTGGTCGGAGCTTTAATTTTTGTAATTGGTTGTACGGACATATACTGTAGGTATGTTGACATTTCTGGAATAATTAGTATTATATACGAAACATTCCAAATAAGAAGCAACAAATGAAAACCATGGAAAAAGGATTGTGGCAGTAAATTGTGTAGCAGTTAGAAATAAAAGGAATGTGAAGATTATATAAAATATGGTCCACACCATAGCCCTTCCTTCGTATGACTGTTGTAACTTTGCTTTCATGGTGTAACACCTCACTAGCAAAATGCAGTCTGTCTCAAGTCAAAGCTAAAATTCTGCACCTGAATTTTAGCAGCAGCAGATCAGGTTTATAGTAATGCAAGTGCAGTTTCTTGTTTTCTTACTGTACTGCCAGAGGCTTTTTTTATTAATGGTGAATTGGTTTTAGCTTAGATTGAGTTTGGCTAAGTATTTACTGGTATGTGGTTGGGACTGGTGTGAGAAGAAAAGGCAAATTAATCAAAGCTCATAGTGCTCGCTGTAAGTAAAGCTGAGCTCTACATGGTTCCTCATCAACCATCTGTGTTTTTTCCTTACACACTTACCCCAGAGCCTCCATGAAGATTAGTTAACAATGGCTTCCTTTGAGTAGGAGGCTTCATCCCAGAAAGCTAACAGTGGAATGTTCCCTAGAGGAACATTTCTAGTTTAAAATGGAACGTTTATAACCCATCATGTGACGACTCCACTCGATAGTCAGAACTGAATTACGAAGACTGTCTTTTTACTTCTTGAACTTTTAAGTGGCTTTCTTGCAAAAACAGGCTTGCAAACGTTGTACAAAGCCTTGCCTTACAAATTAGCAGCCCTGACATGCACATAATGTGTATGGAAAACAGCAACAAGCACAAATTAGATATAGATAATATAGTCAAGGCAATACTTTTCCCCTTAAAGTCTCCTTTTACTGTATGTGCAGTGGAGAGAGTTCACTTTGTAAACTTGGAAAAATAAACATCTATTAATATGTAAATGGATGGAGTGAAGTTTATTAGGGAAAGTCGTTCCCTATCTTACAGGTGCATTGAAGGAACATATGTGCCACTGAACCATGTGACTCATTTTCAGAGTTTCCATTTTCAATGGAAGTGCAATTCAATCACATGTACAAAAACAAGTTGCAACATTCTTCATTTTCAGAAAAACAAATGTGATGAGATGATATGAGATATGAGGTCAGAGAAGTTTTGTAAGGCTAGAAATCTATTAATAGAACTGCTTATTTTGAATTTGTATAATTACAGCAATAGTTCACGCAGATGTTAATGACAATCAATATTTGTGTACAATAAGAGTATAAATAAAGTGTCTGAAGTAAGGGGAGCTCGGATATAAATGGGTTGTTAAAAGATGTCTGCACCTGTGTTACAGTAAGTTATGTTGCCAATGAAAGTGTTAAAACCTCTACTTGTACCCATTAAGAATATTGTCCCAGAATATACATGTATCCTTCAACTCCATGTTAAGAATCATTTGTTGTCCTTCAGCCTGTGGCTTAGTCATTCAATGGCTATAGTTTCTTCATTATTTTATTCTCAAATTGCAGTCACACAATTTCAAACAACTAGAACTAGTTTATAGCAACCAATCTTCAATATGCCCTCATAATAATGAATCAAATTTCTCCATTGTGGCTCTTTTCAACACAGTCATTTTTATGAATACTCAACAATAAAAGGCTTGTGTTGGCCTTTTGGGAGCATTATTTTGTTTTCTGGTTACATTCTGTAAAAATATCTTCAGTTTTAATAATCTTGGTAATCAATTAAACTAAAGTAACATAAGGTACTGCAACTTGAAGCTGGGTCTTTAATTATGGCTTTTCATAACTAATTTTTTAGAAACAAATAAATCATGTTACTAAAAATATTTTACGAGACACTGAAATAACAAGGCCTTTTTTCCAGATTGTACATTTACTGACAAAAAACTATTTTTTAGTGTGAAAAGGACAGAGTAGCTCAATCACCATGACAACTAAGACCAATACCTAAAAAAATGTAATGAGCCAGAGACAAAAGTGAAAGTTAATTTGGGTTGCATTGAGCACAGAAGAAAGATGACACTTCTTTACACATTGTCACAGACTTTTAGACTCCTCATGGACACAGACATCTTGAAGCCCTTTAAGAAAAAGCATTATGTGTTTGAGAATGGAAGATTGAAGAACATAAATGGCAGTAGCTAGACACAAAGCAAGAATAATGGATAAAAACTGAACCAATTAAAATCTGTAGTGGATCCCAATAGACAAGAGGATACCAAGTAGAATGTCTAATGGAAGATAGGAATATAAATATATGTTATTTTTGTGAGTGACCTGGATGTGAAGATCTGAATACTGAGATTTGCAGAAAGACCTTGGGACATCAGCAATAATTTGAAATGGACCATGTCTACCTCCAAATTACCTACGTGCAATAGCAGGTCCTTAGAATACAAGATCATATAAAAATGTATAAATGAGAGTGATATTTCACTTAAGATGTTTGCTGCTGTTTTGATTGCAACTTAAAGAGTTAATGTCTCAAAATCCTGTTTGCTTTCTTACCCATGCAAAGGTTTTTCAGTTCTTTGCCTTCAAAGGAATCAGACACTAGAAATGTTCAGTAAGGTTATAATGATCTACATACTTAAATCAAAGTACACACTTTTCTGCCCTTGCAACCTTATTTCAGTATTTAAGAGGATACAAATTGAAATTGAAACTTGGATACAGACAAAATCACAGACAGATGAGGACTACAGCTAAGAGAAAGCCACAGAGCACTGACGCCAGTGTATTCAATATGCAAACACTTATGAATGTCAGTATGCAATCACATACGAAAGCATGAACTGCTAAGAAATAACAATGGAGTAGATGGGGTATGATCTGACTGTGGCTTTATTGGGCTGACTCTATACCAAAAACCTAAAAGCCAAAAATTATTTAAAAGACGCAAGTGTTAACAACATTTCACTCAGCGGGTGGGTAACATCTCCTTCTAAGACAGACAAGGAAGGCTAGACAAACTCTCATACTGGGGTTGTGCAAAAATGTATAACTTACAGTATTCACATATTTTATATTTTACACACAAGTGAGTCTATTAATGAGCTCAACTTTACTTTTTGCCCCTTTAGCTGAAGGGTTGATAATAATATTAAAATTGCAAAAACATATTTTGTTGCTTAATGTTTGGATTCCTGCCTTTTAGTGAATCAGGTCATTCGATAAGATTGGATCAAATAATGGAGAACAATCTTGTCCAAAATGGTACAAAAGACTATGTAATCTTTACTTCTTTAATTGCCTGTAAATTATTATATACATGCCAGGAACATTTGGCTGGTTGAGGGCAACTAATTATTTTCCATTTCATATACACGTAATACATTATATATATACAATACACATTATATGTACTGTACACTGTATATGCAATATGCTATATACCCTATCCCACTGTTTACTGAGTTAATTTAAAAGTTCACAATTCTTTAATTTGTGCTCGGCGTTTCTAAACATCATCAAACAGTAGCAACCCCTAGTTGTGCTGCAAAAACAAACAGTTCCTGAGCTCTTTGCATACCATCACATCAACCCCAAATGAAGGCAAATTAACACTTGGGAGTACACTGGGAGTGTGAGGCCATATTAGAGCTTCAGTATTTTTTCTTACCTGTCCTCTTCAGCACAACACATCATTAAAACAAATACTAAACCAAATGGAAGCCATTATACTTTAAGTCAAACTGATAAGAAAGCCACTCGTTACATTGCAGTTCTTGTCAGTTGTTAAAAACACCTGGAGAAGCAGGAAAGCTGTAATTCAATCCAGGAGGAATGGTTTTTGTTTATAGCTGTTTAGCTATTCTTCGAAGCATGTGTTATGTGTGCCTGAGTGTATAATCTAATGGGATTAGGATTACATTTAGAGGAAGGGAGGAATATTTTCATTGATACAAATGGACTTGGCAACATATGCTGCTCGCAATAATTTTGGGACATTTGTCTTTCCACTGCTTCATCTCTCGAACAGTTGAATCCAGAAAGAGAGCATTAAAACACTGCTTTTGGTCTAGACTGTTGGACAACGTGGCTGTCTAGTCCAATGCTCTGTATCATTAATATTACTATTGCACAGCATCCCTATTAATATCTGGCCTATTTATAAGGCAAAACTACTGTTGTTAAATGTACTTGTGTGTGCTTAATACATCTTTCTGATATAAGTAGTTTTTAAATCAGATAAGACAAACATGTACCCTATTTTTACTCTATTGTAAGCACTGCAGTATAATATGTTTTAATACGAGTAATCTGCACATAAATGTTAAGATACATTATTTCTAAGCACTATACTAATCAGTTCACAGACTTTTCTGGCCTTTGAAAATTAAAATTATAATATCACATGAATATAACTATACTGTATTACACATAGATACATTATTTGTGATTAAGACAACCCAGACAGAGTATTTGGCACCTACAGTAGATTGTCATGTATTGTGACCATTTGAAGTAGGCAGTGTTCTATTACACAATAAAACTTGGTCATTGTTATTGCACATTGTTTCTGCAATACTTATGACTTACAATCAGATACATTCTTGCAGCAAACAATATTTGGACCCTCATGCACTAATGTGCCAGAAGACACATTGAGAAACTATTGTGTTTTAATACCATTTTTATTTTTAAAACCAGTAAAAAGGATACAGAGACCACTGGTTGTTGTAGGGTGTTTAAGACTTACACGTCATAAATCTGTTTTAATCTAGGTGTCTGTTCAGAAGATTAAGTGTCTCAGTTACAAGAAGTTATTCAGCCATAAAGCTATCAGGACACAATTTAATATATGCTCCCATAAAAACTTCATGATGTTGTGTAGTTTTACTTCCAATTATTAGCTAAGGATATATCAAATCTGTAAGGCTATGAATTGAGAATTTTGTGGTATACTTTCCTAATTGTTACTGAAGTTTTACTGAACAGGGCACGATTATACTGGTTATCTACAAACAGGTTATCAGCTATTTATTAGCTATTAAGATGTGTTAGGAAAAGGAGAGGAGTAACACCAGTAAAAAATATGCCATGGCCTTTTCACACTCACAAAAAGAGGAAGTGTCTTTTTGTATTCTCAGAGTATTCTTCCATGAATGTCCAGCACATGTTTGTTCCATTCACGTTAGTCACTACTTCTATGCTTGTCACGACGTGTTGGAAAAAGGAACACAGCATAACAAGTAAAGTCTTACTTTTATGCAGTTTCTGATTGCAGTTTTGTCATGTGAATTAGTTTCCTCCACAGCTCATTATATACTGTCAGCAGACAGCAAAGCAGAAATAAATTATTGTTTTGTCGCGGTAAGATTCTTTACTCCTATACCCCTTGCTCAGTAACAAGGTACATGACACATGAGGGCATTAAATGCCTAGCTCGAGTAATAGCAACTCATTTCATTTCTTCCTAGATCACTGTTCAGCTTCATTACAGCAGTGGTCTATGGATTTTGAGTAGGACATAAAGTTCTTAAAGCTTAAGTGCAATTTCCCTATCCTTGCAGCAATGTGCTACGCTCTCTGCTTTGTTGCATTGTATGAATTTAGCCTTGTAGATGTATAGGGCCTCATCGTGAATATATATCCATTCAAAAACAGGTTTTGCAAAAGGTCCACCTACTGTATATGCTGTAGTCCAAATGCTGAAAAGCACGACTGTGTCATCAGAGTGCCACCTTGGCATCACACTACTAGAAAATGATCAGTTTATACTGGAACACACCACTCCACAGAATGCTTATCCAGTATGCTGTACTGCACTTTCAAAGCTCTCTGGACCACAGCAGTCATCTCAGTGCATTTATACTGTAAGTGTGTTCATTCATTTGTATGCTACCGTGCCTGTTAAGTCTGGGCTCAAATCAAAACTGTAACAGCTCCTGTTTGGGTTACAATTGATCTTCTGGTAACTGATGACTCTTTTGTATCTATTCTTGCCCTACTGGACCTTAGTGCTGCCTTTAACACTGTTAATCATACCCATTTGCTGAATATGCAAATATATTTATTATTCATATCACACATAATGCTATTTAACTGATTTTCATCTACAAGCGAATCATATCTGGTGTCCCACAAGTCTGTGTTCTTGGTCCAGCTTTTTAGTGTCGAGCTGCCATATTTCTCAAGCACTGTCTTACTTCCCACACCACTTAGAAGTTTAAAGATCGACAAAACCAAAATGATATTGTTTGATCCACCTTAGCAGCTACACAGAAAAATGCATATCAACCTTAGTTTGATTTTTGATGGCCCTAGAATCTATCAAACTATTCATGTCAGGAACCTTGGTGTCATTTATGACCTGATCCCTACATTTCAAGGTCATGTTCACAGTATTGAGAAAGTATTTTTTCATCTTTGCCAAATTGTTGGTAAGCATACAGATCTCTCCTAATCTGATTAGTAGATGAAATGCATGGTTATATCTTTTCCGGGGTTGATCATTGTGATGCAGGACTTTCTGGTGTATTCAAACATGTTCTTAACAAGTTGCAGCAAGATCAGAACTCAGCTACTCACATTATGATCAAAACTAAAGTGCGTGAACATTTACCAGCTGTTTGTTTTCCATTGGCTTCCGGTGAATTTCAGAACAAAATTAAAAATATTGTTGCCCATCTGGAAGGGATTCTACATTTTGGTATATTGCCTTTATTAACAGAGGCAAACAAAAACTTGGTGTCCTTCATTTGAAACAAAGTAATTTGCTACTTCATTCTAAATTTCATTGTTTATTTCAATTCATTTTGGCTTTGGAAGGAAAGATTTTAAGTGATTTAGTTCCAGCAGGTGGAGAAAGGACCATGCTTGTCTTCAACTCCGTGGATATCTATGGGGTTTGAGTTTAGTTTGCCTCAGGCAAGTTTGTCTTAAAAAACTATTGAAAAAGCAAATGCTAATAACCAAGCTTTCAATTATGATAACAGCAAAAATTCTGTTCCCCATATTATTTTAACTTTACTTCAGTAACATTTAAAACACGTATTATTATAGAAATACTATGTACAGTATGACATACACCATATAGTATGCAGGAATATACAGCTCTTATTTATATATTTCTCATCTCAACTTAAAATAATATCCAGAGGTTCCAGTATAGGAGAATGGTACTTAGAAACTCTAAAATAACTACATCCCCTTGAGCATTCTTTAAACCCTCGCAGCTGCCTCAAAGCAGTCTTTTTTTCTCCACAGGGAATATAGTGAATTATGTATGAAAAGGTGCAATAAAACCGCCATGAATTATAATTCTTCAGCTTGCACACACACATGTTATAAATTATAGGCCTAGTTGAATACCCCAGGAATACTAAACACATGGGTAGTGATAAATTCTCATATCCACTGTAATAGGAAGAGAAGCCGTGTTATAACATTTTCTTTTTTGTTCAAGGTTTTCTAAAACTGGATGGGCACCGTCTTGGAAGAACGATAGCAGTTTCAATTAATGCTGTTTTTAGTAGATGGACATGCTCTACGATATTTTGCATGACACTGTTCAAGTACAGATCTTCCATTAAGCTTGCAATATGCATAGCAGTTTGAATACACATAATACAGCAGTTATTCACCACTGACTGTGGGTAATGACACCTGGCCTCATAATTCTGCATTACTTCGTGAGACGTTTAGTTAACATAATTTTTTTTTTGTTAAAATCTGTTTTCTCCCATGTTATCTTTAATTATAATTAATGCTGTTTCAATATTAACCAAATTATTATGGGTTGTCTTGTTTAAACACCAGTTTAAACCATGTACATTGCTGTTTAAAACCGTGAAGCAGCAGTGAGAGAGGTTTTTAAAACTGAGCTCCGTTGTTCGGTTCAGTTCATTGTGTTCATCTTTGCCAGATTTTGACATTTTTGGATTGTCACTCTGAGATATGATCCATTTGAAAAAAAGCTTTATGCCAACCTCAATGGACAATCATAAATTTGAATGTGCTCCCATGAAAGTATGACATCATCTATTGTAAAGCCTTGTTGTACCAAAGTGTTTTAAAGTTACTTTGAGTTACTTCCTCGCTGCAGTCGAGCTGAATCTTTCCTTTTCTTCTGCCCTGTAAATTCGATGTTACAAAGACCGTTCAACTTAATTCCTTTCCTCTGGTTTGGCAGTGGGTCCTGAATGGTTTCCTTTATAAAGAAACTGCACCCTGAGTGGGCAAGGAAGATGATCACGGGTTCAGATTCCAGAACTGAGAAGGTAAAGATGTGCAGGTGAAATTATGTTATGAAATACAAAAGTAGGCATCTCATCTGAGCACTGTGAGAGCTGTGAGAGATGGTGTTCCACCTGGCACTTTCATTGCTTTCTCTGCTTCAGGGGTGCCCATCTCTCATCCTGGCAGGTCTGGTCTGACAGGTCTTGAATACCTCTGGATATCGGAAGCACATTCAAAACTAGGTAATATTGTTAAACTGTCCAACTTAATCGACCACTTAATTAATTTCAATTGTAAGGACCTGCTCTAAGCGTGAGTTTGTATGTTCTCCACATACATCCAGCCCAGGATGTGTCCTGCCTTGCACTCATTCCTTGCCTGGACAGGCTCTAGCTCAAACACAGCTCCGTACTGGAAAAAACAGTTAGAAAGTGGATGGATTGATTTTTTAATTGTCAATGTGTACAGTTGGACTGCAATCATATATGATTGCTTGAAAACACTTTATTGAGTACTTTTTGCTAAAAAAAAAAAACATGGCCGTGTTATCTCACAAACTACCACTGAGCTTTTTAAAATAGACTAAATAAACATTTAAGGCTGTTTGAAAGTTAAATATAATTTTCTTGTTGAAAAGGCAGTGCTTGCAGCGACCTGTAAATAGCCAATGCGGGTCACTCTGTTGTGACATTACAGTTATTTGAAAAATTCAGCATTGAGTTTTAAATCCAAAATTGGCTGCTTTAATATAAGCACCATATATTCAGCCACCATCACAGCATAACACAAGCAAATGAGGATTTCCAGCTTTGACAATATGTTGTCATACAAGCTGGAACACAAACAAAGCAATGAGGAAAACATGTATTCTTGTGGTAAAATCAAAGTCATTTTGTCAAACACCCTCTGTGCTGTGAATGCTCAGTTATCTTAAAAGTGGATATTTTATTCACATTTAACTGTATCAGCAAACAGAGCAAACATGGAACTTATAATTATGAGTGTTTGAGAATAATTGAGAATTATGGTGTAGTGCAACCAGAGACCTTACCCAACATGCTTGTCTTTTTGGATTTCCGTTAAAAACTAGTAATTACAAATATTGCAAGCAAAATAATCATTACAGTTCTGACATCAGCATTATTGAAGTTACCTCAGTCAGGGCTTTTCGTTTATGTTTTGTTTTTCTTTAATCATATGTCTACCAGAAAGGTGTTCATAAAGCTGCTTCTTTTTGTCAAGATGACAGTTCATAACTTTTTTTTTCCAAATGCAGTGTATTCAGACAGCAAATCAGTCTTTGGTCAGCTTCCATAAATAAGAGATGAGTCTCCCTTTATTAATATAAGTTCAGCTTCCGAATTTGGTATGGATATCTGTGTACAATTACTAAAATAAGGTTGCAGACAGAGTCTTACTCATCCAGTCAAGGAGGAGTATCACAGTCTTTAGGAAGGTCATGACAAGTGTTCTGCTCCTTTGAATGTCTGCCCCACTCTACCTCATTTGAATGTGATATTTACTTTTTGCAGGCCTTGTAGAAATAGGGATGTGGTGTTACATACCGAGTGATTTTAGTTAAAAAAGAGAAATTATTTTAAGGAGCTGAAAGCACTTTGTAAATACCTTTCAGATGACAGAGTGCTAAAGGGCACATTTGATGGAGATTGCTCAAAACAAATTACCAGAGGTACAGTAGATTTGTAGGGTCTAGTTTCATTCCTTGTGGTCAGAGCCAGAGCAACACTAAATTGAATGATGTTCTGTAAATGTTCTGTAAATGGGTTAAAACAATAATTCAGGTTCTAGGCACAATGAAGTCTTGGCAGGTACTGTATTTGAATTATGATTTCTGTTTTGAAATAAGATTTTATTTTGATTTGGGTAGGGGGGTCCTCAATGTGTCATGAAATTTCAATCTCCCAAATGGAATGTCTGCTAGCAATTTGGTGAGTAGATTATTTTGGCTGTATATTTTTAATGTTACAGCCACAAATACCAGAATCCCACAACCCATAAATCCTCGGCAATTTTCATATTTCAGACTCATTTGCCTCTTATTACATTATGTCTAGTACCAGATGTGTAGCAAGGGAGGACGGCACAGCATGAGGTAGGGGCATATTAAAAAACAGATTTCAGTTTGTTTGACTCACTAGGCTGGATTAGGCATTCATTGAAAGGTGAAGCTGTGCGTTTTCTTTTTACGGGCGAATATGCAAATATGAATAAAGCCATTTTAAAGTGGGCTGCGTGAATCATATTCTTTTACAGAATTCATTCCGGAGCCGGAATTTAGCAAATTCAGATTAAGACATAGCTGGAAGGAAAACAACCAAAAGGCCAACAGAGGAATGAACACAGAAACATGTCCAAGTACGTACAGTACATTACTAAGTCAAGTTTGGACTCAAGGAGTGAAAAAGGGTGGAATGAGAACAACCCATGCCTGGGGAGTTATGTGGTTGTTCTACATTATTGAATCATTTTACCATGGGTATACTTTACATTTTCAAACTGATAAACATTGTGGCTTATTTTCGTATCAGCTGAACACTTCTGAATTTTTTGCCACTTACAATATTGCATTTTGATGGTTTAGCTAATCTAATACCAAGCAAACAAGGAAATTGATGTTAATTGAGTATGATGCCCAATAATGTCTTTATCCTGACACATCTTAAAATGAAATGCTGAGGTAAAAATGTCATTGGAGCCTTTGAAAATAATCAAGATTGTTATTTACAAAATTGTTCTGAACAGGGCAATATTACATTAGAAATGAAGAGTAAACAAAACTGTTCTTATTCAAATACCTTTAGTAGGAAAATTTCATCTTGGACTTTTAAGTTTTAATTGAAACTGGAGTTAGTTGCTTTGAAATGGCAAGACAAAACGTGTTCTGTGAAATAATTAGCAGAAAGATAAAAAGATGACATTAAACAAATGTTTCGAGCCAGAATAATGCTGGCTGTTAATTTTGGGCTAACTTGTTTTCTAAAGGTCTGTTGATATATACATCTGAACTCACCCTACTGTTCTTTAAACGAGCTTGGTCTTGCATGCCAAACAGGGCCTGACAGATACAGAGAAGAAGACTGATGTTAAAGGACGAAGCAGAAACATAAAAACACTAGCAGAGTTGTATGGCAGACCTCAGTATATGAACACTAGACTTGTCCCTAATAATATTTGATGCAGATAATAGAATATAAAAAAATTACTGTTGATTGACTATTTTTGTTATTTTGGAAAGTTAAGCAAAGAATTAAAAAAAATAAACTTATTTACTGCACTGCAAAACAAAACCACATTATACTATAACCATGTTATACTAACAACATTTGATATGATATGCGTAACTGCTGAAGCAGCACCAGTTAATTCAAAGAGAAAGCAGACATGCTCAAGTGCTGACACAGTCAATTAGCTAATAGACACAATAAAACCCTTGAATTTGTAAAGTTTCATAGTGGGTATTCAAGAACTACACTTTAGAAAGCAAAATAAAAGCTTTAGGCAACTTTGCATTTGCAAATAAGTAAACAGCAAGTTTAAAATAATATTTTTTCTGACAAAAATGCTTCCCAACGTCTGTGTATAATCATTGCTTTCATTACAGAAAGGCTTCTTTGAACTACATTGAATGTCTTAACTGTGCCCATGGTTCTATTTTCATCCACTGCACCTTTCAAAAGCACTACCTCTTTCATGGCATATACTGAAAAAACAAAAAAACTCAACAAGTAAACCTTTGAATAAAATTAATAAACATCTTGTGATGCACACTTCGGAAATGATTAATATTTAGCATTGCATTATGAAAGTAAGAAATGAAATGTGCTTTTTGTGCAAATCATGTTTTAAAACATGTTTTTCTATATTGTCTGATAAAGCATCAGAGAAGAAATGATTCTGAATATTGGCCACTCACTTTTCATTTGTTATACCCAGGGCACTGTGCCCAGAAAAAGTAAAGACAAATTAAATAACTCATGGTTTTCACTATTTAAATTAAGTATAATTCTATCTAACACCTTTTTAAAAGATGCAGATGTCCTATTTAATTGATTTGAATGTATGTAGTACATTGTAACACAGAAACTGTGAAGTTCTTTATCATTACCGGATAGAAATATGTCACATTATGTATGACTCACACAGTTTTGTTAAGTCAAAAACCTTTATAATTTTTTTTAATCTTATCTTAGCACCATATGTTTTGAAGCAGTGTATCTTCAAGAAAAACGATAAGCTACTTCAAGCCATGTGATATTTTGAAAGTGGAAAATAATTGCTGTTGTATTACTGTAGGTATTTGTCTCATATCAAAACGCTTTCTAGTGTACTCTGAAAAAAACAATAATTGAAAGAAAAAAATCTTATAAAACAATCCAGGCTGTCCTCTAGAAAGGCTAAACCAGAACTGCTCTGATCTAGTATACAATATATAACAGGACACAATAATACATAACACAACACAATAATACATGTTTCTGCACTTCACACCCACTGTTCAAGCTACCAACTACCATATAGGTTTACCAAAAACTGCTTGTGCAGTAAATTCATTTAATCTGTCATCCTTGAACATTTGCCATGACATTTTCTGTCAGAACTGAGCAATAATCCTTTGTGGGCATGATCTGGAACTTTAAGATTTTCTTGGCTTGTGTAGTATTGAGGAAATTCTATCATATCACAGATTATAACATCTCTAGATTCTTATTTAAGGGATACCCATTTTTACATATGAAGAATATCATTTTAAAAGAAATATAAGACACATTCAGTTTAACTGTTTTATCCATGTAACAATTACTAGTGAATGTCAAGTATTTCATAGAAAAGGTTAAAGGCTTGAAAGCCAGACAGATATTTCAGGTTCTGACCTTGATATTGAAACTGATATTTTTTAAGAAGCAAAGCACACGCTGTTTGTCTAGTTATACACTCCATACAAGGTTGAAATAGTATTGAAACAGTTTTCCATATTCACATTGTGAATTGCAATGTCAATATTAATAAAGCAAAATATTTTTGCATAGTGAATTTTAAATAATTAGTCCAAGATTTAAAATCTGGTTTTGACTTCATTAGTAGCTGCAATTACAGTTTTCTTTCCAGTAAAACATTGATACACGTCCTTTAAATGGTATTAATACATGTTATATTTACTCATCATAGTGCCACTGGCTGTCAGGTACATGAAATGTTGGGATTGATGACAGAAGGCAGTTATCAGTGTCAGTAGTCATCCGGCAATTTTCTTTCCAGCCAATCACCCTTGGCATTTAATCTTTTGATATGAATCTCTTTGATGGCTCATCTGTCCAGTCCTGTTGTTGGCAATGACAAATTGTTGTTCCTCTGTTTAAACCAACAGTATTTCTTTCCTCAGAAATCCAATACTTACAGCACAGTAATTCTCCAGAAGGATGTGGGAGAAATTCTTCACTCTGAAACAAGAAACAAAATGCAGAATATACTAAAAAAACATAACCAAAACAATATTTGACTGATTTCACAGGTAACAGGTAACCTTGCAAGAATGTTGAAAATGTGTTTAGTTTTCTGACTAAGGAGAATCTATAAGCACGAAGCAAAAGGTTATTATCTACATTGTGTTGTGGATACTGTATACGTATGTCAGGCTACTTATCCTCATGGTGTTGAAAAATGTTACTCCCAAAATCACAAAAACAGTTTGTTTTGAACAACTAGAAAAGCTGTCTATAAAAAAAGGTATCACTTATATGTTTTTGGCAAGTGTTTTGTAATTGGGATATGTTGTGTTTGGCACTGTGATTTGGGAATTCTCCTATTTTTACTGCCTACTTTTTACTTTACTTTTGTTACCACAAAATAGACATTCTAGTAAACAGACAGAATCACCTGGAGATGCATACAATTTGCAGAAAATGCTTTGACATGAACATTGGCAAGGATTGACACAATAATTTCTTATTTGTTTGAACGCATTTTAAGAGGGGGCAAATGTTGTTACGTCTCTTTGTTATTACAAAAATTAAATCCTACTTAATTCTGTAGTTTCCATGATATAGCTTAGATTCTCTGTATGTTTTATTTTCATTTTCCAGGCAATGAAAACTCATACACACTCCAGAAAAATTAAATTGACATTTTTATTGACCAACTTAAGGATCCTTAAGCAATAAAACAAGCTTGAAAACAGATTCAGTCTTGATGCCATTGTGGACACAGGATCTTATTTTAACATGATTTCCAATAAACCCAAGACTAAACTTTACGGTGTATTCAGCTTTTATACAAAACATCGCCATACTCTATTTATCCAGAACAGGCTGATTTGAAGTTATTTCAGTCAGCCTGTTTCTTCCCAGCTGTACAATGAGCCAACTTCCATCACCTGCCTGTTATCACTCACTTTAGTCCTCACCCAGCTCATAAAGAAAAGGCAAAGTAAGAAGGTAAGATGGAGGTAGCTCAGAATTACCCTATCAATTCTCGCTATGTGAAAATAAATCCTCCACAAGAAAGTCTCTTTATGGGCACAGACATATGTTTGGCGTATTCCACTGTCTGAGATGGGATGTTCCTGTATCTTAACAGAAGACTATAAACTGTGGTAAACAAAGGAAGGATGCATCTGTCGAGGAACAAAGGACATCTGCCTCAGTGGCTTGTGGCTCAGGCCATAACTCCAATTGCACAAAGCCAGTGAAATCAGGGACTCCATAAAGAAAATTACTGCAGGTCTTGGTCGTGCAGCTTTCCTCCAACATATAAGTTGAAATAAGACAAGAGTACCGTTTTTTTAAAAGACAGACAGACTGTCCCCCAATTGTGGTCTTCAGCAGGCACTATAATGGTGTGTCACCAGAACCATGAGCATCTGCTGCTGTTTTATGGCTGTGCTTTGTGCCTACAACGGAACACAATGCCTTTCACTTTGCTGGGTGTTTCAAGGTTGGTATAAAAAACACAGTATGAAAAGGAAAAGATAGCAACCACACATCTAGTCCTCTAAGTTAAACTAAGGCAAACTCGAGGCCTTAAGAGATCTTTAAAAACACCATAATCTCTGCCGATTACGTCTTGTTACACATTTGGGGGCCAGTGGTAATTTAGTTTTTTGTTTACTTCTAACAGAAGACATTCCACCCCAGACTATCATTAAATAATTAATTGTTTGTTTTAATCAAATTCAACTGGTACCTTATTTTAAAGAAAACAATATTTTGTTTTGTATTCAATTAAAGCAACCAGGAGCAGGTCTGCACAATTCAGTATTAAAAGAAAGAAAAGGATTTGCTAATCCTACCATGTAAATTTTCACTTCTTCTTCTTCTTTTTGTTGTTGTTTTACATCCTTTGGCAGTTGGGGAACTGAAGTGGAAACTGCAAATATCTCTCAGTTTATAACCAGGCAGCACAGAGGCACAGTGCTAAGCATAGCTACAGTACAATGCTATGTACTGTAGCAATGGGTTCAATCCCAGACCTGGAGTGTTATTTGTGTGGAGCTTCTATTATTTGTTCTCCCCATGTTTTGTGGGTTTTCTCCCACAGTTCAAATATGTACTGGTTGGTTAATTGGCTTCTGGGAAAATTGGCCCTGGTGTGAATGTGTGTGTTTGTGTCTGTGCCTTCCCTGTAATGGACTGGCATCCTGTCCAGGGTGTATCTTGTTGCTCTAACAAGCTCTATCTCCCCTGTGACTCTGTATTGGATAAAGAGGTTATAAATAGATGGAAGAATTATTATATAACCTGACAGATATGTGTGATTTTATTCTGAAATTGTGATAATCGCACACAGAAAAATGCCATTCAACTAATTGTCTAGGTAATTAACGTAATTTTGTGTACCTTTCTGTTGGAATACTTGGCTTTTCCATTTTCCATTCATGTTATCTATTTACTTTTTTCTCTTTATTTGTTTTAACTTTGAATGTGTATGGTAGGTTGTGTATATAGCAAATATAATATTGGTAGCTAATATAATTGTTACTTCAAATGGTAATAACTATAAGTTTTAAAGCAACAAAATGTGTAACCTATACAAGACTCTGAATACTTTTGCAAGGTATTGTAAATATGGTTATCCTAAACAGTGACTATATGAATGCGATACAACATCTTGTACGACAAGAAGCAGGCACCAACCCCAGACACCTACATTATCTCTGGTATGTCTCATCTTAATGTCTTTGTGTGGAGATCTGCATATACACATTATATCTATTTAGGAGGACATTAGTCTACTGCAAGTTACCTGAAAGCAAAAAAAATAATACTCTTCTGAAATGATTAATAATCAATGTATATTTGATACTGTTTAAAAAAGTAATTAGAAATGGAAAGTCTGTTCTGGTAAAACATGGATTTTTTCCTTTAACTGAGATATTGTTAAGTAAATTGTGAATGTTTGAAAATATGTTTGAATTATCCAAAAATTACCCCTTTTCCTGTGGACTGATCTTCAGAGAGTGTTCATTTTTATATTAGCTATGGACCAGCTAGTGGTACATGCAACTGGCTGGTTTTGGTTTTCTCCAGGAGCAATTTGCCTAATTGGCCACACTGCAAAGTGCACTGTTTCATGGATCCATTCTTGTTTCCCAAAGAAGCCAGTTCTACTGAAATTTTGAAAAATAAATCATTTCCATTTATGAGCCAAGTGGTGAAGTACTGCAATATTCCTTTGTCTGCCATATCACATAAGAGGTTTTACAGCGTCCTCTACTTACAGTGCCTTGCGAAAGTATTCGGCCCCCTTGAACTTTTCAACCTTTTGCCACATTTCAGGCTTCAAACATAAAGATATAAATTTTTTATTTTATGTGAAGAATCACCAACAAGTGGGACACAATTGTGAAGTGGAACGAAATCTATTGGATTTTTGAAACTTTTTTAACTAATAAAAAAATGAAAAGTGGGGCGTGCAAAATTATTCGGCCCCTTTACTTTCAGTGCAGCAAACTCACTCCAGAAGTTCAGCGAGGATCTCTGAATGATCCAATGTTGTCCTAAATGACTGATGGTGATAAATAGAATCCACCTGTGTGTAATCAAGTCTCTGTATAAATGCACCTGCTCTGTGATAGTCTCAAGGTTCTGTTGAAAGCGCAGAGAGCATCATGAAGACCAAGGAACACACCAGGCAGGTCCGTAATACTGTTGTGGAGAAGTTTAAAGCCGGATTTGGATACAAAAAGATTTCCCAAGCTTCAAACATCCCAAGGAGCACTGTGCAAGCGATCATCTTGAAATGGAAGGAGTATCAGACCACTGCAAATCTACCAAGACCTGGCCGTCCCTCTAAACTTTCAGCTCAGACAAGGAGAAGACTGATCAGAGATGCAGCCAAGAGGCCCATGATCACTCTGGATGAACTGCAGAGAACTACAGCTGAGGTGGGAGAGTCTGTCCATAGGACAACAATCAGTTTTACATTGCACAAATCTGGCCTTTATGGAAGAGTGGCAAGAAGAAAGCCATTTCTCAAAGATATCCATAAAAAGTCTCGTCTAAAGTTTGCCACAAGCCACCTGGGAGACACCCCAAACATGTGGAAGAAGGTGCTCTGGTCAGATGAAACCAAAATCGAACTTTTTGGCCACAATGCAAAACGATATGTTTGGCGTAAAAGCAACACAGCTCATCACCCTCAACACACCATCCCCACTGTCAAACATGGTGGTGGCAGCATCATGGTTTGGGCCTGCTTTTCTTCAGCAGGGACAGGGAAGATGGTTAAAATTGAGGGGAAGATGGATGCAGCCAAATACAGGACCATTCTGGATGAAAACCTGTTGGAGTCTGCAAAAGACCTGAAACTGGGACGGAGATTTATCTTCCAACAAGACAATGATCCCAAACATACAGCAAAATCTACAAAGGACTGGTTCACAAATAAACGTATCCAGGTGTTTGAATGGCCAAGTCAAAGTCCAGACCTGAATCCAATCGAGAATCTGTGGAAAGAGCTGAAAACTGCTGTTCACAAACGCTCTCCATCCAACCTCACTGAGCTCGAGCTGTTTTGCAAGGAAGAATGGGCAAGAATTTCAGTCTCTCGATGTGCAAAACTGATAGAGACATACCCCAAGCGACTTGCAGCTGTAATCGCAGCAAAAGGTGGCTCTACAAAGTATTAACGCAAGGGGGCCGAATAATTTTGCACGCCCCACTTTTCATTTTTTTATTAGTTAAAAAAGTTTCAAAAATCCAATAGATTTCGTTCCACTTCACAATTGTGTCCCACTTGTTGGTGATTCTTCACATAAAATAAAAAATTTATATCTTTATGTTTGAAGCCTGAAATGTGGCAAAAGGTTGAAAAGTTCAAGGGGGCCGAATACTTTCGCAAGGCACTGTATAATGTTGGTCTGGCTTCATGTAAAAACAATCTGTTACCGCTGTTAGAAGACAACAGTACCTTTGCTGGCTGCACATGGAATTGATGTGGTTTTAGCAGTACTATTTTGTTGGTGTTTTTTGTCATCATTAGGCTACTTGGTTCTGTGCAAAGATTGCTTTGGAGCCAGGAAGACTGTAACTCTTCTCAAATCATTGATTTTCAATCAGCAGTAATTAAAAGTGGACTATAATCTAATTCATTTCAGGGTCTTGATTCATGAGAATGACAAGTTTCTCAATACTGTATGTTTTTGGGGAGACTTTCAAAGCTTCGTGCTTTAATGCAGAATGTTTCCTATTTCCCCACTTCCAAGTAAAAGCTAATTACAAAGTTTTTTTTTAATCATTTAATTTATCTTTTGCACAAATGCAGTGTCCTTTAAGAGAGCAACAGTTCTTGAATAACATTTGAGCAAAGTCAAGGGGTATTTTTGAAGCCAATTCAAGCTGATTCTCATGGATTGCTAAATTCTGACAGAAGTTTTCAGGAAAGAAATCATGTTGGGTAGAATGTCTAACAACCTTAAGAGAAAACTGATTGTTGTACAGGACACAGTCTTGGACTTGTATTACTTTGGCAACATCATTCAAAAATGTCTTCTTAGGGGTTAACAATGCAAAACGTATTTGGCAGAGAATTGTCTTGGGTAGGCACCAGGCAGCCAGAATATTTTTGATCAAGCACCTGTGGTGTGCAGATAGTGGCATACTGTACCTGGCAGACAAGCACTTTGTTGTAATACAATTATGACATGTTTAACCTAAGACTGTGAGCCTTATGAGACTTGTTGCCAGGCTGCTCACACACAATATTGATTGCTTTATTCTCTTTTATTTTATTTTCATTTCAGAGTAAAAAGCTTATCCACCCCCTTTATGTGATGTCCCTATTTAAAGTAGAGTTAACTGTTAGCAAATTGGATTATGCATGTGAAGGTGTTATCATCTTGAGGTCAACAAGAATATCAAATTAACGTGTGAAGATAAAAACAAAATCTCTAAATGATGGGAAAACATTATGCCATATTATAAAATCTTGAGTCAGTTAACCAGAATTGTGTGTTGATATTCGAGCTGGTGTTTTTGAGATATTTTAGGTTGTGTTGCACTGGGTTTTCAATTCCAACAGTCCGTGAAGGGTAAATAAATGGGACCAGTTTACTTAAACCCCCTGCATCTTGGTTGACGCTGCCTGGAAACACCAAATTCAAATTCCTCTGTCTTTAGTTGCATGTGGTCTGTGAATTGACATTCAACTGCCTCTGACAACAGATAAAGGGAGATCAGGTTCCAAAAGGTTAAAACTATCTATCCAGGAAGTGCGCTTGGTTGACACCAAATGTTGAGTGTCAAACTACAGTTCCGTTCTCAAGTGCTCCTTAGTTTGGCATCTTCCTGGATGTCACAAGAATGTGAATCATTAACAGAACACCTAAGCGGAAAAACAGCTGAGAGTTCGGTCTGTTGCTTTTATTTAACTTGCGTAGAGTTAATTGCAATTGCAATCAATTAACTGCAATCCTCCTTCTGGCTGGCTCAGAGGGATTTCACATTGCCAGTTTTTGTGTTAGACTACTGTATATCATGAACTGTAAGATTGTGTGCTATCTGTGCCTATTTAAGGATGAGAATGGTGTAGCTATGAAACTGCATAATTAATGTGGTGACACTTTTGACATATACACAGAGGATCATAATTTAACTTCTTTGGAACTTCAAAGGGTTTCATACATATTTGACTGTAAATAGAAATATCATAAACTGGTGTAATGGGGGAAAAAGTTACCTAATAAAATGTTATAATTTAATGCCAAAATGCTTAAAAATATTTCTTAATCTTCTCAGTTAGTTGTACTCCATCCATATAGACTTTCTTGTTATATGCCTCTCTCAAGGATTTTATTTAAATTCCAGTTTATTACCTGTTTCACAGGTTCATTAAATAAAACTGCTCTTTTCCTGAAAGGTTTGTTTGAGTTAGAAGCTCTTGTTATTGAAAGACATTTTTTCACTCTTCTGTTATTTTTAGATTCTCAGATTAGAAAAGCACTGCATTATACTTTCCCATGTCATGTTACAGTTAAACAGCATATGTTGAATTTTTCTTCACATAATTAACATACTGACATCCTGTCTTATGTAATGAACTGTTATAAGGACTGTTGTTCACTCTTTCAAACTGTTTTCTTCCATGTTCCCATCTGATCTAGACATTGACCTTATCTATTTTTAAATATGTCTTTAATAATTTAAAGAATGTTTTTAGTTCCAATTCTTTTCATTTACTTTGTTGTCAAATGTAGTACTTGTAAGACTGATCTGTTCTGGGTGACATTTTGCACTGCACCAACAATCTAATCTGCTTTCTATTTATTGTCAGACTTTTTCATACATACCAAAATAGAAAGGAGATCAGTGTTGTCATGACCAGCACATAAATTAGATAGTTGTATACTAACAATATCAGTGGCTTTGTCTGGTCTCTCAGTGTCTATCAACAATTACTCCAGCTGCTGCCATGTAGAAACTACAACTCCCACTGGTCAGACTCACCAGCTGGACATTATCCAATTACAAAGCCTGTCCTATTGGCTGCACTTAATTTACTACTGCAAGAGCTTTATTGTTACTGCACATGAGGTCAAATGTTTCCTTCTGTCCAAGGAGGTAGCAAGTACATTTGAAAATCATTAGACCATCAAATATTTCATACAGTATGGAATAAAGTGGCAGCAGAGGACAATATATTAAGGTGTTTCTGAATATATTCATTGTATAAGTCATTGTGTTCTGATGTTAGTACACAATCTTCAACACAGTTATCGAAAACAGTCAGATTCACTTCTGTTGTTGGAGTGGAAATAAAATGAGAGGAATAATATTCATCAATAATCCCTGTGGGGTTACTGACAGAGAAAACAAAACTTTCCCTTGATCCCATTGAAGCTCAGAGTATCACTGCAGATAGATACAGTGTATAGTTTTGCAGGTACTGTGGCTCAATACCCATGGTGTGGGCATCTATGGGTAATAATAATAATAATTCCTTATACTTATATAGCTCTTTTCTGGACATTCCACTCAAAGCCCTTTACAGGTAATCCTGTACCAATCCTGTAATCCTCCACCACCACCAATGTGTAGCCCCCACCTGAATGATTTGACGGTAGCAAAAGTGTACTAGTATGCTCACCACACACCAGCTATCAGTGGGGAGGAAAACAGAGTGATGAAGCCAGTTCATAGGTGGGGATTATTAGGAGGTGATGATTGGCAAAGGCCACTAGGATATTTGGCCAGGACGCCAGAGTAACACTTTTACTCTTTTAAAGAAATGTCCTGGGATTTTTAATAAGCAGAGAGAGTCAGAACCTCGGTTTTACGTCTCATCCGTAGGACGGCGACTTTTCACAGTATAGTGTCCCCGTCACTATACTGGGGCATTGGGACCCACACAGACCACAGGGTGAGACCCCCTACTGGTCCCACTAAAAATTCTTCCAGCAGCAACCTTAGCTTCCCCAGGAGGTCTCCCATTCAGGTACTGACCAGACTCACACCTGCTTAGCTTCAGTGGCTTGCCAGTTGTGAGTTACAGGTTGATATACAGTAGCTTCTGGTGTTGACGGATAGAACTGTATCCCAAAGCAGCAAAGCCTCAAGCCTGTGTGAGAAGAATCCAGTTGCAACTCAACTGAAACTCCTCATAAAATTCCAATTACTGAGGAATCGTGAGTTGCTGGTGATGCGCGACAGGTGGAAGGTTGATATAGTGCTCATACCTACTGTACAACAACTGGGGACTAAGGTACTGTATTTCTATTTAAGACAGATCAGTAAATTGCATTGCAAATTCTAATTTACAATGGCATCCTACTGAAGATGCCCACACTGCTGAACAGGAGTCAAACCAGTGAAAAACAGAAAAGTACAATCGAAATAAGTAATAATAAGTAAATGACATACAGTAACAGGATGATATAACAACATAACATAATTGTACAACAGAATGTGGTGGTGATAGTAAGTGTGACTGTCAGAAAGGGTTTAATCATACAGTTGAAAACACCTCTTAGATATAGTGGTTTAACTTATTCTGCAGATTGTTCTAGTGATTGGCAGTAGAAAATTGAAATGACTTGTATCCAAGGTCGGTAGTTGCTCTTGTGAAGTTCAGTCATAAAAGTACTACATCGTCAGTTGTAGCATGTACAGAGAACTGCAATAAATTATTAAGATAGGAAGGCATTTTCCCAGGTTGATTTGGAATCTAATTTAAACCAGTGAAGCATTTGTCTAAGGAGAAGGCCCATCAATCAAAAATGAACATCACAATGATGAGTGTGATAAGATAAATCTTAAGGGATAGCAGTGTAAATTATATCAATTTCTGGTCTTGTAGAACCACAGTCCAGCAGGTTTTATAGTTGAACTATCATTATCACTGAGAAACAACCAGACCAATTAAGCAAACAATTGATTCAAATACTGTAAAACACTATGACTCCATAGTGGAATGAAAGCCGGAAGACATGGTAGAACTATGGGACCAGGAGTGCACATATACCTAAGGATTCGCAAAAACCAGTCATTGTGTAAACAACATTACCTTAGTCAAAGATGGGGTATGCACGTATACAAGCTTCATCTTCTTACCAGAAATATTTAGTCAAATAAAATGTCTGCTCATCATTTTTTGTGATTCAAAACACACATTTTTGAAACCACGAGGTCTTAGAGTGAATAGCATCAAAGAGGTTTTTTTTACAATTTTACCACCAATTTGGCTTGAGAATCCTGTAAAAAAGAACCAGTTTTCAATAAGATTACCAAAGGAACGATGCTTCGTAAGTATCACCCATAGATCCATAGGTCTTTGTAAGACTTTCGGGAGAGTATACTATGCATCCAAGTACAGGAGATAAGCTGAGGTAGCACAAGACCGTGTGCATAATAACGTGTTCCCTAAATTTAATTTAATCCTGGTGCTTTGAAGGTCATAGTGTGTTTTCTGGATGGACAAAAATTACAGATGCAGGTCTCTCCATGACTGGAAAGCATTTAATTTATTATGCATTAGGCAGCAGCTCGCTATAAATGGGAAATCTAATATCAGTCTAGCTGGGCTTTAATCTTACATGAGCATTTATAAACCAAATATGCATAACTCAACAGAAATGGTATACTGTGAACTATATTCACTCTCAGGGAGACTTTTTAAAAATTATTCTGTGAAATATTTATTTAAAATGTTTGTACGCTGCTTATTGAAGGGCAGCTGATTGTTTTAATCTTATCAAGCTTAAAAGGCTAAATAGCATTTTGCTGCAATGAAGCAAAATTACACCAGCGAGGTATCATCTCTTCTTGCTGTTAAAACTTTCATAACTAATAATTCAAACAGATTTTATCCATGAGCTAACATGATGTTACATAATTAATTAAAGGCAGGAGAATATAACCCCCATGGAAATATATGGCAACCAGATATATATATATATCTGCAACAGTTTTTTTTGTCAATATTTACTTCTCTGCTCAAATTCTTCTCTGCTCTGAACATAATAAAGAAATTAAGTTTGAAATCTAGATCCTTTGGACCGCTTTCCATATATTTTTGTAAGTTTTAGAATTTGTAGATCTTTCAATTTTAATGATTAAATCAGTTGTAATATCAAAAAGATGTTTTTTTCCTAACACACAAGTGTATCTACACAAATGAGGCTGGCATATTCGCATGCTGATGATACAAAAATGGGAGCTCTTGGGAGCTTTGTGTCCGGCTAAAGTTGTCATTATAGCTGGATTGGCTAAGAACCTGCAGTTTGAAAATGGGGATACTAAGGGCTCCATAAGAGCTCAACCAGTTGAGCATGATTTTCTAATCAGCCACATGGAACTGGCTGAATTCTACAAGACCGTGTGGATTTTGTGTAAACGATGATGTCCCTCACTTGCTGCATATCAATGTAAATTCCTCTTTCAGTATCAGGGCCAAATCTCTCCTCCTAAAACCGTAACGTGTACTTGCTTTGGGACTCAGCAGTGTGTAAAGAGAGAAGGTGGATCTGACAAAATCAAATTATCATGCTGGTATGAGGGATCAAAGTCAAGTTAATTAACAACTGGTGATTCCTAACTGGATGGGTATGAAAATAAAATAAATGTCAAGAAAAGGAAATGGAAAAAACCCCACAAAATGTTAGGACGAAGCAATGCCTTCCTATTGTTAGCAATGAAGCTGGTACGTCTTCTGAGCGAAAAGTAGCTTCAATGTGAAATACTTTCCAGTGTGTTCCACTTTAAAATGCAATTTAAAAGAGGATGGGGCTATAAAAAGAAAAAAAAGAATGATCAAAATAACTCTATACAACCCACTTAAAATAATCCACTTTTCTCTTGAGAGCTGATATTTATTCTCAACAGTGCAGAAACTTCTTAATAAATCTAATAACGTCTGACAGGGAATGAGTATTTCTGGGATTTTTTTTGTGTTTTCTCTCTTTTCAATTCCAGTGCTGTTTTGAGAATCAGGTGTACTCTTGATATCGTCCACTGTGGAATAGAGCTCACTGAGAGAATCTCGATGCTCCAGAGCCTGAAAACAACAAAGCAGGGGCATGTGATTGTGCAGCTGTTACCTTGCAGCGCTAAAGGATTGCATTAGAAGTCTGCTTTTTAAAAAAAAAAATCATTCTTAACAAAATAGACTCAGCTCACACTTGAAAAAGTTCACAAACTTTGATCCATGCATTTTCAAAAAGCACAAATCTTGAAAACTGCAATTCACATGCTCATAGTTACTTTGAGAGCCAGAAACATATGCTTTATGTGTTTCATAGTGTAAACAAAAGTATATTCTAAATTAATAAAATTTGTACTCCAGGACTGGAACTGCAAAGTGATAACCACACCCACAGTTACCATTTTTTTATATTTATATTTTTATAGAGGTGAGAAATAGCTAGGCACAGGCAGTGGGAGAAGAAAAAGTCTTCCTTCAGCACCCTTGCACATGAAATACTATTTAAATCAGCACAAAAAAATCACAAATCAGCCCAGTTGTTAACTCCTAGGGGTTGAGCAATGATTCTTTATAGATTTACGAATTTCACCTTTGTAATTGTGGTCTTGGAAATCACTGCTTTGTGAATCTCTAGAAGAACAGTCATTATACTGGAGTAGAACATCTGAAACACATAAAAGTTAGCACTACTACGACCAATGTGCTGATGACTGATACGCTTCGAACCTACATAGTACAAAGTTACACGGTAGCTTATCCTGGCAAACCTATTGGGTTGAGCTGACAACCTACTGCGGGGTTCAAAGTTGCTCAAAATGATGTTTGAAGTGAACAGTGTTCACATATATTGCTTTTATTCAGGAATACTAAATGTGAGGCATTAGTCTGGGGCAAGTAGATAGCTGCGTCAGCATGCATAGGCTGCGAAGGAAGAAGTAAAGGTTTATTCCATGCTGAAAAGAGAAGAAAAGAAACACAACATTTCAAAAACATGTTTCTTTCCTTCTCTTTTCAGCATTAGTTTGGGTTTACATTTTGGTCACTCAGATTTAATACTGCAGTCGTTATGCAGAAAAGTATTATGTAATATTAATAAGGCTATGAGAAATGTATAGGTAATATATTTCTAATGGGAAATATTGAATCCTATTATTAAGAAATTCATTTGGTCTAGTTTATACTTAATCCTAGCATCTGAGAAGTATCTATAATAATCCTTCATTGCTGGGAGATATTTAAATTCTGTTTTTTGTTGTACACTATAACTGACAAAAATTGATGTGGCTTTGGAGCTTCCTCATATATAATTTGTGTTATTTTCAAATGTAGAACTTCTTCTATCATGTGTTGCCCTGTTACTCATTTGTCTGATGTTTAGAAGTATATCATTACAACACTGCAGTACAATCAGTAGTTTAAAAAATCTTTAAAGGTTGAACTGAAATTTAATAGATTAACATAAGTAAACAGTTAGATTTACAAAGCAGCCGCACTGGATTGTATTGGAAGTTTTGGCAAATGAGTACGCTCTTATTATGTAATAATAGTGAGGGAGAACATGAAAAAAAACAACAAATGAGACAAGTCTGTCCAGTCTATGGTGCTCATTTGGCTGCTTAGAGCTTATTGGTTTCTAAATTCCAACAAGTCATTTCTGGAAAGATCTTATAGAGCTGCTTCAATACAGAAGATAAGCTAAGGAGGTTTTTCCAGACCACCACAATTCTGTCGTGGATGCTCCTAAACTCTGTTTCCACTTGACACCCTGGCTCCAAGCATCATCACTGACCTCTAACACTTTAAAGTGTCTTCTGAATTGAGTGACTGGTGTGCACAGGCTTTCATTCCAACACAACTCTTGAATAAACTAAATTGGCTAGTTGTTGGTTTAATTGGACCAAAGCAACCAACTTTGCCTAACTCTCCAGGTGTTGATACAGTACTTTAAACAGTGCTAGAAAACTTGCTGACACCCCAGACTTCCAGGCAGGAGTTGGACCACTCAAAGATCTTTCTCATACATTGATTTTAAGATTTTACTACTGCCCAGCTGACATTTAAAGTGCATTCTTTCTGCTAGCAAGTGACATTTTGCAACCATTCACATTACATATATTCTGCCAGGTGTTCACCTAGATTAGTAACTATATGTTTTTATAATATGCTGAGAAAATAATTGAATTTCCATTCATTTTTGTATTGTGTGCGAATTCAACAAATTAACTAACTACTGTATATCAGAGTCTACATTTTTAATATAAATTACAAATAAAATAGAAGTACTTTACTATAATGAATAACAGTTACAGTAGCATTTTAGGAGGAGAAGTACAGTATTATTTTTTGTCATGTTGAAATTATATTGTATCTTTTGTTTTCTTTTTGTCTTTATTCCTTTAAATTTCTCCTTTTTAACCAAAACACGTCTTCTCTATTTGTAAAAAAAAAGCCTTATATGATGTATATGATGTACTCTTTTGGTCTCACGTTAAAGCATTAACAAAAAGGAAAATGTAAGTTGTTAGATATACTGTAAGCAAATACCAAACAACTGACTGTCCTGTGTCTGAGGGCAACTCCATTAAAACGCAAGGTTGGTTGGTTTTAATAGGAATGTAAAGTGCCAGTGAATAAAGCTGGTGTGAGGTATGGATTCAGTGTGAGCTTGTTGTAAGTAGATGAGGGGCCTCCACACCATAGGGGAGCCTCTTAACGAGGGTAATTTGAATTTGTATATGTGCGAGTGAGGGGATGCTTGTGTCATGAGAAAGAACGGCGTGCTCCCCCCCACAATGCCTCCCTAAAGTGTACTGTATGAGCTGGGAGGGCTGCAGCCCAACATTTCCCACCACTCTCCCTGCTCACAATGATATCCTGCCACACCGCATTTCCTTAGAAGAAGGCTCCTTTTTTTCAGGAAATCTGCTGACTTTATTTTTCTCCTTGGCAGCCTGATGACAACACATAAGGAGACTGTGCTGCTGCCAAATCCTGGATGTCGTGCTGCAGGCAGAGAAGCACAGTTGCTTGGTCCTGATATTCCAGCTAAGGAGGTCTAGAACTGCTACTGCCAGCTAAATCAGCAAAGGACTCCTGAGGTGCGAAACACAAATAAACACAAAACCTTGGCAGCATATGAACAAAAAGCAAACGATATTTTAAAGGGATATAACAAAGTCCTCGAATTCCTCAAATTCGAAATTAGAAACTACTTTGCAAATGGGAATAAGCCAGGTAAATGGGTAAATGCTTAATATGCTTTCCGTCAGATGAAGTGTCAAGATCACGACTACTCATTTGTTCATTAAGGATGCCAATGAAAGAAATGATCAACTTTTCTCAGTTACAACCATCACTATAATACCACTGTATGAAATGCTACTGTATGTCATGCCTTGATCTTGTGCCCTAAACCAGGAACAACTGAAAAAATTGACTCATCTAGGTAGACCGATTGAATACATGATTTGTGTATAAGACATTTATACACTGCAGGAATATTAACACACATTTATAATATGCAAAGTCCTCACTACAGTATGTGGATGTGTGTCCTGATAGGCAATATTTATAACTTCCTCTTTATCTATAACCCTCGATGAAACAAGATGTTTTCTTTGAGCATCTTTAGTAATCAAAAGTGATTGATAAAAATGTTATCAAGTTTGCCCAAATGGTTTAACTACAGTAAATCAAAGCCAATCTTCTTACCACACTCACTGTGTGAGCACACATTATCAACTTGCAAAATGATGCCCTTTCTAAATTGTGAGGAAGAGTTGTCTTCTTCCTCAAGTCATCGGCTATGAGGTAAAGGAAGCTCTATGGGGCTGGAACCTTGTGAAAAGAATGGCAAAAGGATTCAGAGGTGTAAGGGGTGTAAGGAGATAATGTAGAAAATAAAAGTGAAGATTTTTTGGGATTAATTGACCTATACTTCAGACTATTTTACAATAATGAGCTTTGCTGTAGCAGTGTTTATTTTTTTGTCAGTGGATATACAGTATATCCCTATTTGTTGTGACATTGTATACTATCTGATCTTATTTTCATATTTTTTATAGCTATCTGTTGAAAATGGAGTGTGTGGCATATTACCTCAGGCAATTATTGTGTTATTTCCTTTTAACGGCATCTTAACTGAACAGTGAAAGGGCAGAAAACCATTGCTGTGACTGCAGCCTGCTGTTTCCTAAATTCGTCTGTTCAGGGGGTCTTGACCGACTCTGTGAGTCCTATATGAATAAAGGAAAAATGAAACTGAAACAGAAGGCAGCAGGTCTCACAGCTCCAAGGTCATGGGTTTGATTCCTAACTAGGAGGTCCATCCGTGTGGAGCATGCACGGTCTTCCAATGTTCACATGGGTTTTTGCCTGGAGGTAGTTTCCTCCCACCTCCCAAAAATGTACCAGTTAGGTCTCACTCATTACCCTAAACCCTCTTTTTTTTCCCTGTGGCTCTGTGATCCTGAATGAGCATCCCATCCATGGGAAGAGCTGTCCGCTCCCCTTGTGGCTTATACCCTATGATTTCAGGACAGGCTCTGGATTGCCAAAACCTTTAGTGGGATAAGTGGGTTTCTGGCAAATATTCTGGGAAAATGCTGTTCAAATACTCCTTTTTAAACGAGGTGTTCCATTTAGCATCAAGTGTTAAATACCTAAGCAGGGATGTGATGAATTTCAGATGGAGGGATTCCACAGGGAATCAGTGTTACCATGTTGATGCCTATCAATCACTTATATAGAGATGTGCCATGAAAAATAATTGGCAAGGAAGGAGTCTGAAACGACGTGACACCAGAGCAATGATTTAACTACCTCTCTCACTTGTTTCACGAGCCTTTTTCTCTAAACTCTTCCTCCCACCCATCTGTAAGGAAACGGGAAGAAAAAAGTAAATGACATTTTTTTTCCCCCGCTTTAGTCTTGGCTAACATATTACACGCACACATAAATTGTAAGTACGGTTAATAAATTACTTGTAGCACGCTGATAAATGTGTAAAAGCCAACCAATAAACTTTACTACGACAATAAAAGAAACTGTAATTTTGCAACAGAAGCAAATGTATTAAAGTGTATTGCTATTGTAAATCTCTGTGCTCCAAAGACAGATTCTCCATCAGCAAAGCAGCCTTCCTCCAAGGCAATTTTCATGCTTAGCTTACTTGGGCTTTCAACTACAGAAGTGCTTGACTGTGAGGATTCAGAATATCATGTAAATCACACAAAGTTCATTCCCCACAGAGTCAACATCAAACAAATAAATAAACAGACCTGAAAATTGAGTTGAATATAAAATGTGCCCCAAACACTATATGCTGCTCATATAGATCACAATAATTTCAAACCGCACTGCAGTAGAATTAATCTGAATTAAATGACAAGTATTGCAGAAGTAATTTTAATCAAAATGCATACATTGTAGTAGTTCGAATAACAGAACCAACAACACACTACAATCCAGTCACTTGAATGGTCTATATCTAGCAGGGGTACAATAGGCCTGTTTAATCAAATCACAGTCGTTATCAAACTAAATGAACTGTCCAACCTGTGCACATAGGAGTCTGATTATTGAAGGACAGATAACATCTGACTCAGCACCTGTGCACACAAATTTCTGTCTGTACAGATGTGAGAAGCGTCTGTAACAGCTGCCATGTGGGACTACTTAGCCCCTACATTTATGAGTGGAAGTTTAAATGAATGAGACTTTTGTGAATTTAATATGCAAAAGCATTTTGTTGACTTCCACTTAATGCCCTATTTTGGAAACGCTGAGTGAATAAAAAGTACAGTATTTACACTTTCCAACAGCCAGGAAAGATCACATGGATGATTCCCACCAGTGCAAAGTACAGTACATATTTCTTTTTCTGCAAGGCTTCAGAAGACATGACCTCATTCATGATCTGCAGTGGTATCCCTAAAAAAAAATTTGGTCAAAAAAAGAGATTCTTCTTTTTTTGGAGGAAGACAACATTAGTTAAAGGACTGACAATAGATACAATAAAACATCACTTTTTAAAACGTTATAGTTTTATTTTCCTAAAGTTTACAGTACATACAGTTATATTAGGCAGCAGTAGTTAGCATTATTGTCTCGTTTTGCTGGGGCCCTGGGTTCAATTCCAGATCTGGGGTGCTATCTGCATGTAGTTTGTATGTTTTCCCCGGGTTCATGCCGGGTTCTCCAGTATCCTCTCACAGTCCAAAGCCACATACCTGTACTGGTGCAGTAGATTAATTTACTTCCAGGAAGACTGACCCTGGTGTGAGTGTGTATGGTTGTATCTGTGTACGCCCTGTCATGGACTGCTGTCCTGACATGGTGTATCCTGCTTTGTGCCTGTTGCTTGCCATTCCATGCTCTGGCTCCTGTTACACTGAATTTGATAAAGCATCTAATGCTGGGGAGATGGATGGGTTATTTTTACCTCCTAGGGGGGAAGGAAGTGTAAAGGTATTACTGTGTTTGAAGCTCAGCTGTCTTGTCTATACATTCAAAATGCTTGTCCTACCAAGAACCAGCCAGCCTGACCCATTTAGTACCATACATTCATGAACAAAATAAAGTCCGTCTTGGCAAGGGAAAGTGTGAGGGTCAGGGGGGAGCGTGGGGGAGCTGCCTAGGTGCTGCCGGCGGAGCTGGAGTGATGCCTCTTGATGTGCCTGTGAATCAGCTGCTTGTCTGGGGAGGTGTAGGGGCAGAGGTGGCAAGAGAAGGCCTCTCCAGTGTGATGCCTCCGCACATGAAGATCCAGGCTCTTCTTCTGGATGCTGCAAGAGAAACAACGTCAAGCACGTCACGGGAGGCAAACACCAGAGCTCTGGGCCAGGGTCTGGTCAGAAATAACTACATGTCAACATACAGGGGTTGTATTGGTCCTCATCACACCTTTTAATAGGGTTTTGGCCAAATATGAGTAAAAAATATAGTTATTTGGCACAGACTGGTTTATACCCACATAAGATAATTACATCTGTGCATAGTCTAGAGCTCTAGATTAGATTATGCATAATCATGACCTCAGATGAATCAACTACAACACCGGTTTTCCACTGTACTGCCTCTAATTCAATCGCACACATGGTATTTTTACACTTTTTACATTTTTCATTTAATACCCACTTGGGCATCCAAAAATGTTATTTTTGTGCTTTTTTCAGCTTAATGCTTTGAAATGTTTGAGCAAACCGTTCAGGTGGCACTACAATATGTAATAAAAAATGCCAACACCAAAACAACGCTGCTCTAAAGACAGCGTTGCAAAAGGAATAAAAATTCAGCATCTGCATGGATTGATCAAAATAAAGAATCAATTTGTGAGTGAAGCATTTTCAGGCAGATGGAAATTATGTAAGGAAAATATCCAATAACTAATTAAAATATTAAATACTCAATTATCTATGAATATAAAAAGATAAAATATATGACAGTAGTGAGCGCAATGAATGAAGACCTGGGCTGGAAAGGCACCGTTCTTGAACGGACATAGTTGTCTCACCAGCTGTAGGGGCAATGCTGGCACTGGTGAGGTTTTTCCTGAGTGTGTATCCTGGAGTGTCTCCGCAAGGAGCTGGCATCTATGGAGGCATAGGAACACTGGCTACATTTGAACGGCTTCTCACCTGTTGGAAAGCACAGACAGGACTGAAACAGAATCATACACACACACTGACCTTTTTCCTTCATACTAAATGTTAATAATCCATCCATCCATTCTACCTGGTTCTTCCAATTGAGGGCTGCCGTGGAGCCGGATCTCAGCAAGCAACAGGTGAATGGCAGGGTACACCCTGGATGGGACGCCAGTCCATCTCATAGCACACAAAGGAACAAGCACACACACACTCACACCAGGGCCAATTTTCCCAGAAACCAAATAAACCACCAGCATGTTTTTCGACTGTGGGAGGAAACTGGAGCACCCAGAGGAAATCCACACAAACACGGGCAGAACATACAACTCTTTAATAAATTGAACCCAAAAATTGAACCCTAGGCCCCAGTGCTGCAAGACGGCAATGCTGCCACCGTCCCATCATGCCACCCTAAATGCTAATGATACTGGAAGTAACTTGTGCTTCATTATGGTACGAATTCATAGATTTTCCCAAGAACTGAATGAAACCAAAGCATTGTTCACAGAGTACTTTCTAGAATGATATCCAGCAAGATTTGTTTTATAAAATCTGCACTTGATTTTTATTTAACACTACTAATTAGAATTTTAAAGGATTTAAAAAAATGTTCACATTTTGTTGTGTTTTCTGATGTTAAGCAGATATTAACCACTAGGAGTGGTTCCTGGAATTCTGATCATATTTATCAGCATCATAGTGATCACGACCACCATTTTCTACAAGGATTTGTAGAAAACAAATCTCCCATCTACTAAATCCTCAAACTGGCCACGTAAAGTGGACTCGGATTAGCCTATATATTATTTCATTTCAGAATCATGGAGTTATCTCTAGACTGCAGACCATGGAAACTTTATATGAAGACAAACAAAAACTAATTTTGCACTATTTTAACAGAAGTGTAGCACATATTGGGAGTACAAATGTGCTCTTTTGCTAAAGGGACCATATAGTATAACAGATTCAACTAACTATAAGCAAAGGACAAAATAATGAAAACAATTTTAATTAAAGTAACAGGCAGGAAAAATGATTCAGAACATTCCTGTCGTTATTCAGCTTTGCAGATGGAACATCTTGATCGAGACTCCGTTCCCTCCAACTAAGATTACTTTCCCTCACAGTGTACATCCAGACTGCTAATGAGGCCTGGGGTAGACAACTTCTGAAATGTAGGGAATATTGATTATACATTGACTTCTCTGTCTTTTAAAATGACATACACAAACTTCTTGAAAATACATCCTGTGCCTTTAAGACACTATCAGGTCACGGGAGAAGATTTCATTTGCAACCATTAATAAAAAAAACACAGATCAGACATTCTCTTCGGTATGCCATACAGTTCTTTGTAATGTGATGTGTCCCTCTGTGTTGCCATGGACATCAGTCTCTTCTATTCAGTCCAGTGTGAGAAAGATCTTAATCCGACCCCCATCACCCCCCACAAATTCTTCACTTTGTTAAGAGTGATAAATGCTCATCAATTAAAATAAAATGCCTCTAAATAACTCCGCATTCCAATGTTTTTTTTTTCAAAAGCATGGAAAAAAGTTAACCTCTGTAAAAAAAAACAAGTAGAAAGGATCTGAACTGCTGTTTATTATGCTTTCTCTTTTTTATTCACTTACTTGGAAGTAACTGAGCTTCAAAAATGCTGTCAATATCTTCTGAAGCCACGACATATTAAATTCACCATTAAAAATGGAGATCCTTAGCCAGCATGTGTCAAGTATACTTCGTAAGTTGAATTGCTCTTTGAAGCTATTTTGGCTTTATTTTTAGTATTTTATGTGTAATTGTATAGTCTCTGTTCACTTCATAGTCATCAACTTTAAAGAGACTTCATATCACGTCACTTTCAATAAATTCTTTATTCAATTCAAGTTCACAGTTGCCTGGAGCTCAGGAAGCATTGAGCTCAAGGCGGGAAACACTCTGGATGGGATATCAGTCCATCACAGGGCACTCTGAGACACAGACATGCACACACTCACACCAGGAACAATTTTCCCAGATGCCAATTAAAATACTAGCATGTCTTTGGAATGTGGGAGTTAACTGGAGCACACTGTGAAAATGTACGCTAATACGGTGAAAACATGCAAACTCCATGTACTGTAGATAGCACCCCAGGATTTGAACACACGGCCGTAGCACTGTGAGGCAGCAATTCGAAACACTGCACCATGGTGCCACTCTTTAAATGGACTTTTCAGAAGCTATTTTTAAGGTAACAGTGAGAAATCATGTTTGCTTAGTACTCAATCTGTAGTAACTTAACAGGCTGAGCTGCACAGCCTGCAGAGACCCTACCTGTGTGGATTCTCATGTGTTGAATGAGGGAAGCCTTCAACCTGGTCTTGTACTGACAGTCCTCACATTCAAATGGTTTCACCCCACTGTGGATTCCCATGTGTCTTCGCAAGGCCAGTTTTGAGGAGAACTTCCTGAGGTCAAGAAAGCAGCTTTAGTGCCACAGTTAGAAAAGCAACAAGAAAGTCCTTCTGATTAGAAAAATCAGAGACAATGTCAAAAGCATGTCTTCCTACTGTCTTATTGTCCTTAGGAAGTAAGTGTGTTATTTAGGAGTGGCATTTGAGTTTGATCTTTATTAGCTATCGATGACAAAGTTGACCCTTCACACTCTCCTTACTCTAGCTCAACAGTCATACCAGTTACCTGTTTCTCATTCACTTTCTGCTAGCCACTCCAAGCTACAACTCTAGGTTTCTTAAATCGCTTGACATTACCTAGCGACTAAGAGTTTTACAGCTCATTTCTCATTCCATGCTATGAATCAATTCAGCCTTTTCATATCTGCTTCAATTCAGTGTTTATTGGCGATCCAAGCCACTACTAATCTGAATATATAACTCCCCAGATAATTAAATAAAGCCATTATCATAAATGACAGGACCGCATGGCCAGGGAATTCGCCCAAAGGAAGCAATTTTGTATTTTTATTTTATACTTTACTGTACTTTATAATCCTATGCATCAAATTAAATGAGATAGACTGGGTATGGAATGAGATTTAAAAGTGTCTCTATAATATCTAATTTAAAGATAGACTGAGATAGAACCAAGTATCAAAAGCTAGTTTGTATTCTGTGCATTTGTACATTGTGTGATTTCTGCAGTTTTGAATTTGAAGTTCAGATTAAAAGTGTAATGAGATGATCTAATAATGTCTTATCATGACTGCCAGGAAGATTAAAGAATAGAGGGCACTGATGTTATAGGCAATACCAACTGTTAAAGTATTTTTAGATGACTTAAGACAGCTTCTTTTAAAAAAATGAATGCACTACAGTAGGTCTCCCTGAACAAGAACTATGTTGAGATGCAGAAACAGGGAAGACCCTCCTGCCTGGCCTCACTCTATGTGCTACCATATATCAAAATCTATTGCTGTTTTATAACACAGATAAAATCCTACAGGTTTCTCCTTATTATACTAATTCTACTAGTGTGATCCTAGTAATCAAACTTATAATTCATTATGTAACTTAAAAAATGATTAAGCATAACCAGTTGTTGATTGCAAAAGAACTGTTAAGTTATTCACTAAGGCTTTATAAATGTACTTTTTTAACTACATGATTTAGTCATGCCTTTTCTAAATAATGTAGAAATTGATGATTCCCTTACCTCTTAAAAAAGGGCAATAGTCAACATACGATCCTTTTTTTGTTGTTGTTCCACTTTTTACCTCTAAAATGTCTATCTGATTGTGATTAACCATTCAAAAACCTTCCCCAGTTAATAATACTGTCACTACAATTCAGGCTGGCTAAGTCAAGCAACGTCAAATGCACATGCCTTGGATTCATTCCCAAGAATAGGTCAAAGAAAACTATGGTATATAAACCCAAAAGGATACTGTATGAAGCTTCCACCACCTATTGAGTTCAGGTCTGACTACTTATGCAATTAACATACAGTAATTTTCCATTTTTTTCTCTTTAGTTTTTGCTGATATTTGCTATCCCTGGAAGTCTTCAGCTTGAGCATTCGGGTTTTGTTTAAAGTATTAATTTTGAAAAAAATGCACACATCATTCTGTAACTTCACAAAATGGGACACCACAGGAAGGGTTAGAATACTTTTCCTAGGCACTGTATACTGTATAGTTCGTAAGGCCAAAGCAAATGGCTGATACGTGGTAAAAGCTCTAGAGTTGTAGTTACAGCCACAAGACCAAGGGCTTAATGTTATTCAGCATTATGTCATCACAGTGGTCAATCAGCGCATGTGAAATCAGGATAAGTGGGTTGAATTAACAGGCCAACACAGGCATCCTACAAGACAGGCGTGTGACTCAGTAATATTTCTATCTCATGTTTCATTGTTTGACTAGACTTTGCTCTGTAAACTGACCCAGTACAATGTAACCCCTGACCTTCAGATGAAGTAATGCTGATGACAAAACAGCATGTGGGCAACAGGGTTGATGCTGCTGTGCTGTCCGTTTTTGTTGGGGGGGGGGGAGGGGCAGTGACAGGACGACTTGAAAATATATTTAGTTGAGAATAATCATTTTACTGTTTCCCCTGTGCTGATATTCACTGCATATAAACCTGCTGGTTTAGGACGGATGAAGTTGAAAAATGACTGTGAAATCTTTCAGTGTATTAATTTAAAAGTAACCATGGGCTGTTTAAAGTTTTCTTCTAGATTTTTAACACATACTGTAAAATTTGACTTGATACAAATACATGAAAATATAGGACAGAAAGAATTGTGTCTCGTTCTTAATTTACCATATTTATATTAATTATAGACATTATTATACTTTATTTTACTAGAAATATACTTTTTAAACATTGTAATGCATTGTAGGAGCTGGATATATACAACATATTGTAGAGGCTTTTGTATGCGTATATTGTGTATTAAAATTATAAGGTATTATTATATTCCAAACTTCGCAAACTCCTAAAGAAACACCACAAATGTATATGTTTACCAAGAAATTGCATTTTGATTTATGCACTTCTTTGACTGACATATGCTGTAGAAAACTCTGATTTGCAACATGACCTGTGCATTACTTCCACACATGACTACTGTTACCATCTACAGTGATAAGCGTGTAGTAGATGAAAGATTAGACCATTGTCCATACATGTTACATTCCTTTAACACTCACTACTTGAGAAGAGCTGGTCACCATTAAATCCTTACAAAACTGTGGGAGACGCAGAGATAAAATACATATTATTCATGACCTGGAATATGTGCACTGTCATTTATTTCTGCCCTGCTCTCCCGAGAATGCGAAACAGCAGTGCTGTACAAAATTTCACAGAAAATGTACAGGCCCTTTACCAACCAGTGATAAGACAGCCGCATCTCACTCAGCAGGTATAAAGCTTAGAGAAATGAGCACCACTCATTTCTCTCCATAGTTAATGGGCTTGAGTTACAGGTCTTGGCCTGCATACAACACGCCTAAGTCCACACTAGTTCTAATTTGAAGCTCTTGTAGATTTTTACGATGTTAAAAAGGAAATTAAAAATCTAACACACATTAATTATATGAGAGTTCACATGAGGTAAATGTCTACTCTTAAGAGCTCAGCTAGCTCAAAATGAGAAATCACTGCTCACAGGAATAAAAAGGGAATCGAAAAAAATGCAATTGTTGCTAAAAGAAGACAATGAAACAAACCTTTTGGCTGCACGAAAGATAATCAGTCAAATACACTGTAGCTAGCACTACATTTTCCACAAAAAAACATGTCATGTTAAAGTAACATGCCTGTTGTGTCATTTTCACTCTTCGCTTGGTTTTCAAAAGAGATCAGACTAAGAGAAAAGACTTAGCACTGTACTGCAACAGGACGTTCACCACTACTCATGTAAACCTACTTTTACTGGCTTATGGTTGAAGCTAATATACTTTATTTACAGCTTTGAATATTAAAGACAAACCTTTTGGAACTTTTAAAACAGAAATAAAATAGAAATAGCATTATTAATTTGAAAGAACCATGACCATATGTTTGTCAAAGCAAATGATTGTCTGGAGGCATTAAAATCTGATGGCAGCTGACAGCTTACAACATTCTACTGAAAATGGTTTGTAAAACTGATGGTATCATTTAGAAGCCTTTTTTTCCTCCTTTGCTCCTTGCATCGGCTGGAAAAAACAATTTGTTTCAGAGGCTAATCCTTAGACGACGATGACTTTCATGTAACAGCACAAAATATGAACATAAGAATCCTGAAATCCTCAGCAGCTGAGGTCCTACCTGTAAAAGAAATAAGAACCTTTAAAGGTTCATATTTATTTTATAGGATTCATTTAATTTTACATTCAGAGGATAATTCATTAATTCATTATCCTCTGAATGAAATTGTAAAAATATAGCTGGGTGAAATAAAAAATGTTTATTTTCCTTTTCAAAAACTGATTTGTTTTCCAAAATTATTTGGAATAATAAATAGGGTTTAAAATATATACTGTAGCACAAAGATGTGCTTATTTTTATGGCAAAAAAGATACATGAAAAACCATCTCAGTGTAAGATCAAACCTAATATACAATGCAAGTATAACATAGAGCTTTCTGTGCTGATATGGGGGCTGACCTCTTGCAATTGATACAGCATGTCACTTAAATTGCAGGACTGTCCAAGATCAAGGTGTTATTAGCTATTCTCAAAACGAATAAGACTTTTTACTAGCTTTTTCAGTTAAACATTACAAGAAGCACATAAAATGGATCTCTATATCTGGTTTCCTGAAGTTGGCACTATACTCTGACCCTAACACTGTACTTAGATTTTGTGGGAGGGATATAACAGTTTCAAATACTTATTTTATTTCATTAATGTTTCAGATTTAACCAAATATGATGAGTATATGTCAAAGGCCCTAAAACAACTTTAAATGTATCTAAAGTTCTATATGTTTTTAAAAAGTTTATTTTTTCCAAAGCTACATATCGCCTGCTTAACTCGAGAGAGAGTTTTAACAAATATTTTTTGTAAAACTTGCTAGAATAAAGCTAGAAGATCTAGGATTACCAAAAAATTGTGGAATACTGTGGAGACTACTCATTCTCAAGTATTTCATTACTAAACTGCTTTTTCATGCAACCACAAAATAACAAGGTCCTTTTTTTCTACTTGTTCCTTAAAGGCCATTAATTATTTACAATCTGTGTCTGCCCTCTAGTGGTAAACCTTGTAGAATACGGGTATGACTCCAACAGTTGTCTGTAAGAGCTATAGGGTGTCCCTGTCTGTAGCCGTTACTTTCAAAGATCAGTTGCAAACAAAGTCTTGTTCACTTATGTCAGGCCTAGAGTTGCAAAAAGCTCACTCAGAATAGTAAACTTCACTCATGAGAGGCTCCTTAAGCTATAATGAGCAGATAAAGCAAGGGGGGAATTTTTACCTGAAGAACAGGTTCATTTTCAATACAGCTATTCATGATTGTGAATTTAAGTTAGTTTTGGTAAGTGCTTTACACATTTCATGTACAGGTACTGTAATTGCCAAGATAAAGGAAATACCAACATAAAGTGGTGGTTTGGTGTTTTTGTGATAGTGGTGGAATACTCTGTCTCAGACGCTGCTCCAGAATCTTCCATTAATGTTATACTGGATTGAGATTTGGAGAAGAGATTTGTATCGTATGTAAGCCTTTAGGCCTTTAAGCCTGTACTTGATGAAACTGCCTACTCGTGCATTAGATTGACATTTGATTCAGAGTTGCTTGTCTGTTGTGTACTGCATCTCGAACCGATGCACATTGGCAAGGAGTATGAGTTGTTATCCATAGCTGCCCTACATGATTATGTCTTCGCCTCAGATGTCCAGCAGCCTTGGTCAATGAAGCTCGTGACAAACATGCCCCAACAATCAGTCCTCTCTCAGATCACTGAGATCTCTTCTGCTAGATTTGGTTGCCAAAATAATGGGCAACTGGGCCTGTCCAGCATTTTTATACATGACCCTAAGCATGATGGGATCTTAATTGCTTAAATATCTAAGAAACCATCCCTTGTGGAAACACCTGTGTTCAACATACTTTGCATCCTTCATTTATTCAAGTTTCCTTTATTTTGGCAGTTACCTGTGGGTTTAGGTGCTGGTCTTAGGTGGTTTTAATTTTGTTTAGCTAAACAAAGAGAATAGGCTTACCAAGATCTTGGTCATTTACATAAGTAAATAGATCTAATCATATTGTTTTTCACATTTGTGTCTTAATGTTAGTCTAGAATATTTGCAGCAATAAAATATCATACAGCAAAACCTCACTCAAAGAAATTAGCCCATGTGCATCCATTGGGGAAAATTATTTAGCTGTAACTGTCAGAAGATGTTTTTTCTGATTTGTGTGGAAACAATTTCACAGATCCGAGTAACTTTTTTTTTTCATTTTGGAAAAGGGAATTCTTTCTAACATTACTATCGACTCACTCTATTATGACACTAACAATGAGAAAATAAGTCCTGAAATATTCTTCAATATTAGCGATTGTTTCGCTATCACATTTCCTGGCAATCGACATCAACTGTATTTTTTACAGGAACATTTATGTGGGAAAGTAAAACACATTCACCGGGAAAAAAAAATATTACGAACACCAAGCAAATAACAATTTTGAACTCCACAACCACTAAAGTTTTAAAATACTGGGAGCCCCAAACTATTCTAGACTTTTAGCAGGATTTATTTTTCATTGAGAATGTGATGAGGGTCAAAGTCTTCAAGCCAACCAAGCACTGACTGAAACTGGGAGACTGACTTTTTGGCTAATGAGTATAGTTTTAAATCATACCATGTATTTACGGTATGGTATCAATCCTGTATTTTTTGTAATATGTTTTGTATTTTATTTGAGGATTTCTCCGTCTTTTCTGTCGTGTTTTTGGATGCTGAAGTAACTTCTGGATCTACTTAATTTAATTTAACTTAATTTTGCTCCACTCGGTGAATCAAGCTTTGGCTCCAATGGAAAATGAGAAGAAACAAGGTACCTGTCACACAGAGAGCAGCAGAACTCTTTCCTCATTCTTTTTTTCTCTCTGGCTGTCTCCTGGTGTGTCTTAGATACATTCTTTCTGCTGTTTTGGGCCTGCAACCTCTTCGTCGTCCTCCTTTTTTTCTTTTTCTGAGGGATTTCACTGCAGTTCTGTTCTGTGTCCGACCAGTTCCGGAACAGCTCGCTGCACAGGTGGCGCAGAATACGAGGGGAGCTCCCATGTGTCATCAAGTGTGCCTTAAGATTACATCTGTTGGATGCAAAAGTGGATAGCTTGTGATAATGCTTTTGAGACAGCTAATGTCTGGGAAAGTGTAGCAAAACCACTGCATTAATTAAAAGATCATATTCTGCAGCAATACCACATTTAAATAGTATTTAAACAAGTATTTAAACAGTAATATTTCATTTTCTTGTTGCATTCTGGACCTACCGTATGCTATCTGTATTTTTAAGGACAAAGAATATCACACTTATGTATAGCTCTGCAGTGAGGCCATGGTTTTCAGGTCTCGCCACTGACAATGTTACTGACTGACTCATCTTGTCTCTCTATATATACTGTATGTGCGCTGTCACTGACAGTTTCAGGCCAGCAGAAGAATACAAATTCAGCCTACAAAAAATAGCACATTTAGCTTTTTTCAGAGAAGAAGGAGACAACTGGAACTGCAAGAGTCTGGAAGCAGGTCTGGGATGCTGTTGCAGTACTGTTATACAGTAGCTTTTTTATCAGAAGGCAAGAGGAAAGCAGATAAATACATTTAAATAATTTCCTCCTATATTACATGTAGCGTGTAATATGGTGGCCTTCCCTTGGAGCTGCAACCTCATTGCTGTTAATCCTGGGGTGCCTTCAGAGTGAGTTCTGGGTGCACCAGTTTCCTCCCACAGTCTACAAACATGCTGTCTAGGTTAGCTGACATCTTTAAATTATGCCCCTGAGATGAAATGCAGTCTAGGCTGTATCCTGCCTTGTGCCCACCGTGTGCAGGGCAAAGCTCCAGCTTACCAAAGCCTCACATTGGACTAAGCTGTTATTGACAAAGGATGGATAGAAGTCCTACTGTATATTTGAAATTTAAGTAATAGAAACATTTGTGTTTCTGGCGGTCGCTGATAGCTCAAAATGTGAAGTCAACATAATTCCTATAAAACACAAACCAGGACACTGAGAGGCAATTACAGCTATTTAATTAGTTCTAGGTGTAAATATTGTTTCAGGAGCCAGCGTTGGAAAGCCACCATTTCTTGGATTATGACTGAGTGTCTCTAAGATAGAGTCTCCCATAAAAGGGTATTACTTTGAGGTGGAAGTTTAAAATCCACTGCACTCTTTAAAAAAATCTTGCATGGAACTGCGATTCAGACACTGTACATGTCCTTGCTGTTCCTTATGTATGATGCCACACATAACCACTACCTAGAGAAACACCGGCACATGCCAAGAAGTCACAGGAACCTGGTTAATAATATGTCTAACTTGTGAAACATCTGTAGCAACCGAGTAATGCATCAGACATACAACATACAGTATCATAACATTAGACAACATTACATTTGAGACCTTATTCATTAATTAAAATGAATGTTGACAAACATTCAAACTAGAGCATTCTACAGCAAAACACATCTAATTGTCCTTTAAGTTAACACCAGAGAATCTGAATGACCTACCTTCTGCTGAATGTCCTGTTACATTCAGTGCACACATGTATCTCTTCAGTGGGTTTGTGCTGGTCACACAGATGTTTGTAGACTTCATCCCAAGATTTATCTACAGAATTAATATTTTTAAAAAAATGGATTGGGTAATCATTAACATGTTTTTAATTACTGGATATCTGATATAAGATATCTTCTGGTACTGAGAACAAATGATTATGAATCCCATTTCAGTGCTCAAGGGCATGAGTTATGAAGACAGATGAGTAGTTTGTTCCAGTGTTCAGAACACATTTGTTCCATACTTTCTCTTACCACATTTGGCTTAATATCCTCAAAATAAATTTTAAGTGAAAGCATACAGATCGTTCTTGATTTTCAGACGTGTGCTGTCTCTGAACAGACACCTTCATACTGACATACAGTTATTGCATTCATCAAATAAATAGCAGATTCCGCACAGCAGCAAAAAACTTTAACACCCTTCCTGTTCATCTGGATATAATAAATTAAAAGACTTGACTGAAGTTAATTTAATGATTTAAATTAAATCATAACTTTAAAATAAGTGTAAAGTATCAAGCAGGACAAGCAGGGATGTTAGGTTTTAAAGATTCTGAAGACACTTCAGTAGTTACTCTTCCGTGGATGAACTGGTTTACTGCTAAAGAGCATTTTTGAATCTTAAACTGTAATACATAGGCCTGAAAGTAAAACTCCATAATGCTTTTAATCCAAGGTAAAATTATAATCCTAATACATATTTGAATAGTTCTTTTAATTAATCTAAGGGAAATTCATAATGATAATAGTTTGACTGTCTGGTTGTTATCATTTTAACACTTGTCTCTGATATTTATTTACACTGACATTTTTTATTTATCTATGTCTATACATGCATAACCTTGAATTTATACAGATCCCTATGAGGCATAACCTTTTGGATTACCCTACATAATGAAACATCCTGCAAGATTCCATTTTTATTCTTCACAGCACTATTCAGTATGCATAGTAACATATTGGTCACTTTTTAATTTAAGGGTTACTACATTGCACTACATAAATGGATTATAGGCCATCTGGTAATCCATTTAGAAAATATTAGAGATTCAAGAAGCTACCTTTTGCATATATTCCTAGAAATAGGGTTAGGGATGTGATTCAGGTTATAACCAGTTGTTTCTTACCAACATAAAATGAATCTACAGTAAAGGAAAGATTAGAAAGGATGCAGCTTAGACAGGTTCTGCAGTGGTTATCATCATGTTTATATCACTCTATTAAAGTACTCCATTTACAGAACTCTTAGAAATGACATTTGCAATCTGTAATCTAAAGGCTTAGTAATATACTGATTTTCAAACATGATGGACTCTACCAGCTAAAAAGGAGATGGAAAACTTTCTTTGACAGGTCATATGAACCTTGCAATGGAAAAGCTTCTCCTCACAAAACTGAAGTGTACTGTGTTGAATTCATTATGGATACACTTACACGGATCTTTGTGTCTGACAACAACATACAGTACAAAATGCGTGTAACCAGATAGAGAGAATGGTTACTGTTACGTTTTGTTTTGACAACAGCTAAACAGTATGTAAACTGGTACCGACAACAACCTCTGAAAAATGTGAAAACTGCCCTGCAGCTCTTTACTTTCAGTCCTGATGGGGGTTTTTGTGATGTTTGCTACTGCCACCAAATGCACGCTTCACAATTCTGTAATCAAGACCTCTGTGCTAGTTATATTCTAGCCAGGACCTCAATTATTTAATTGAACACCCAGCTGAAGTAATATTTAGTTAATTAACACATTTTAATTGCAGATGTCTAATTCCTTAGGTCTGTTTAACTGTTGAAAACAAATTCAATTGTCTTAATTCAGAAACTTTTTAACTCAAATTAAGATTTCTGCCAAACAAGCAAGATCATAATGAGAATGAATTCCAGAAGGCTTTTGAGACCTTCCTACAGGATTTGTGGTATTTTTTTATAAAAATGGGTGACAAAATTAACCTAGACAAGACAAAACTTCAGCCTATTGACAATAGTATAGTGTGCCACGTTATTATATGATTGCAACTGGAGATTCTCCAAGCAGTGCTTTGAATGTTGTGTACTAGGATAAGATTGGCTTTAGTCAGCCAGGATTCCCTCATCTTTCTAACCTATAGCTTCTCCTGTGACTTCCTTGGCACCTGCAGATTTGCAGTGATGTCAGTGAGACATGGGCTTTTCCTCCAATCAGTGCTAACTCTCCAGCCAGGCACTATGGAGCTTGTAATGGGTCTTAAAGAAAAAAGATTCTGTTGGTTAGCATGGCAAAGGACTCTATATATGCGTCTCATTGTCTCCTGACTGGGTACAGGAACTGCTGTCAAAAAGTCAAGCCTTAAAACAACAAGTAGTTCTAATTACATAGTGCAAAATTGAAAATGTAAACCAATTTCAACCAACCTCATCCATAACCCACTCCCAAAACGAGAGATCAAGTTTCTCAGAGGTTCACTGGAAATGGAACTGATGAGATTTAAGCCTTTTAATTGGTAGATGACGATTTTTTTTTTTTACTTCATTTGCACTTTAGTGCTGGTTAAATGTGTAAAATGGCTCTTTCAGAGTTGCAGGCAATGACCGGCTGATGAGTGAGATTGGAAGGCACTACCTGTGAAGCTGCAGTGTAGACATTTAAAAGTGTCCTGGAAGTGGCAGGCGGCGTGCTGCTCCCTCTCTTGCTCCGAAGGGCACAGCACCGGGCAGAGAGCACACTGAGTCGGCGTCTGGACTTTGCTGTGCCTGCTCTGGTGGGAGTCCCTTGACTTTGCCTTCCTGAATGTTTTCTGACAGACTCCGCACCGGTGGGACCTCTGTTCCTTCCCATGCCCCTGCAGGTGCTTCTCCATTGACGACCACTCCAACACAAACAAGTCGCACTTCAGACACCTGAAGCCCTGCTCCCCGTCATGGCATTTAAGGTGCACCTCAAGAAGGTGTTTGGAGGCAAAGTCCAGATTGCAAAGGGAACACAAAAAGGTCTTCTTCTCAGTGTCCTGGCTGTCTTGGCCCTTCAGGGAACCTGGGAGCGATGAGGAAACTTTCTCCTTTTTGGCAGGGCCGTCGGGAGGCTCCTGTGCTTGTTGCAGGGCCTTACTTGGCTCAGAGATCAAGGGGTGGGTTTTCATGCTTGAGATCCTGCAGAGGCCCAGAGACATGAGGTGAGCTGACTGGGCCATCTCTTCATCCTGGTCCTCGCAGGTGGACCCAACAGTGGAGTCCATTGGACAGGACAGGGGGCCAGACTCTATGGAAGTTTGATCCTCCAGGCGGAATTGACCGGACTCCTCCCCTTCCTCAAAGAGAGTGCTCACCTGCATATGGGTTTAAGAGGCACATTTCTTTACAAGTTATAACCACAAAATGAATGAAGTGCATCTAAACTAAAGATCACCAAACAACTCTTGACAGTGAAGGGAATCCTCTAAATCATCAGAGTGAAGTTGGTGAAGTGTATGTCTTGGGCATAACCAGACATCAGAAACTCAGGAAGTATTCCTAAAATGCTTGTACTGGGTGGAAATTCTGGGGCCACACCCTAAAAAATGTCAATTCTTTAAAAAACAAATAAAACTTACTCTACAAGACGTAAATTAATCAATAGATGAGTATGCAGTCATCCACTGTAAAATCTGCTCATGAAATACCTATTCTGCTGATAGTGGTAGGAACAATGCAATTTTTGGCATTCTGTCTATAATATATAGCGATGTGTTTCCTCCCATTCACCCTGAATAATGAAAGCAAAATTTATATTGGCTGCAATGTTATGATTCATTCTTCTGTCAAACTTCAGCTAGAACTTTTTCGAGTTTGAGTAATGTTTTATATCCTTATGCGTTTCTTCGTCATTTCAGTAATTAAGGCTGAAATTGGCAGTGCACTAAGCGTCACTTCTAAGATAAAAAATAAATCACTCTCCCCTACTTTAATTGCTTTCCTGAGGGTACTCCATGACCTTGGAGATTGGTGATACACTGTGCTAGTGGCAGAAAGGCTTTTCCATAGCCAAAATGAAGAAAAAAAATATAGTTCTACATTTTTGCTTCGGTATTGACCACTGAGTCAAAGCTAAGATTACATTGTCTAAACTACAGACAGAAAAGCTGAAATCTAATTAAAAGGAAAAGTAGTTTGATTCATTTCAGAATTTTTGAGCAAATGCCTTCAATACCTAGACAAGCCAAATCTAGGAATTGAATACTTCATACTTGTCCCATTAATTTGAATAAACCTGGACAGACAAACTTCTGCTACAGCAGTATAACAAGATCTTGTAGGTCATCTAGGCAGAAGATGAACAAACTGCTAGACACCAGGTGTGTACTATTGGTATGGGTGAATATTCTTCCCAGACTTGGACTCACCTCACAGTTGTGTGCCACATGGAGGCCATCACTGTTGGTACTGAGACCCATGTCACATGACTGAGGGCTAACATTGTGCAACATCCCATACATGGGCAGCAGGAAGGACATCCGCTCCAGGCTCACATCCATGTTGTCTTCACTCTCCTTGCTATCGGACTGCAGTTCATCCTCCACACAGTAGGGGGAGCCCCGACCCATCTCCTCCTCTTCCACCGGCCGATCCCCTTCGTCTTTCTCAAGGCAGTTTATTGGGAGGCACGTCCTGCCCAGCTCGTGGCGCTCTATCACATGGGAACTGATCTTGCTCTTCAGGCTGCTGGTGAACTGGCAGACTCGACACCGGTAGACCTCCACGAGGAACGTCTCCACCAGACTGGAAACTTGCCCTTCCACCCCCTCTACTGTGCTGGAGTACAACCTGGAAGTGGTGGTCTCCTCGGGAATGCACAGGGCCACTGGCTGAATATCCTGGTATGCATACTTCAGCTGGCTCATCCTCAGTCAGCAACAGGGAAGGACAACTGCATGCGTGCACAAAAAACGCAATCAAATATATTTCCTTCAGGAACACTGGAATACTCCCTCTCCCCACAGAAAATCCATTACATAGGTCTTCCCATTTGCCTTAATATTCCCTTTTGCTTTCATAACATTGAATTGACAAATTAATGCTCTTTAATCTTAACTGCCTATTGTGTGAGCTACCTAGTGAGCTGAGTGTCTGTGAGACACGACCATGGTACCCTCAACAGCTTCTGCTATTGACAAGACATACTCTTATCCATCATTCGCAACAGCACCACTGAAGAAATTGTCTCAAGATATGAAAAATAAATGAGAAAACCAAAATGGTTTCGGAAGGAGATTTATTCAAAGATATCACTTTACTGAGATAAGATAGATAAGATCACTTTATTGGCCATATACAATTTAATGTATTAGGAATTTGTCTTTTCACATACTGTACCCCAGCTTGCTCTCCACGAGACACACAGACAGGGAGAGAAGCTTGGGGTCAGAGTGCAGGGTCAGCCATTTATAACCCCTGGAGCAGTTGGGGTTAAGGGCTTTGCTCAGGGGCCCAACGGAGTAGGATTCCTCTGCTTGCCGCAGGATACGAACCGGCAACCTTCCAGCCACAGGCGCAGATCCTAAGCCACAGAGCCACCGCACCACCCCGACTGAGCAGGTCTATTGTGTTTATAGTTCTGCTTGTCCAATTTCATTTCTCCTGTCCTTGGCCTCCCCATCAAAGTTTGTACAGATTAAATCAAAACTCACCTCTTGAGGCAAGTGAAGAGGACCAGTTAAGTGACCACACCTATGGAACTCTTTCAGTGCATGAGGGGCACATTACAGACACCGAAAAACTGGAATGGTAATGCGTCATTTCAGCATGCAAATAGAAAAGTCATAAAACAAAGTTATTTTCTTTAACTTGTTCAGATACTTTTAAATCATAACATTATTGTCCTCTCCACTCACACAGGGTGAGTCACAGATATCTCTGATAGCTACATGAAATATTACCACAGGCCAAGTACCACTTTTTCCAATTCATCAATTAAAAAAAAATATCTAAGTAATCATCTAAACTGCAGTACCACCATAATTAAGTGGACATTATTATGCTAAAGTGCTTTTTAGCTAAAACTATACTGAAACAAAGGAGAAAACATCCACCAAATACTATGCCTGGGATGGACCAAGATGCACTTGCCAAAGCAAAATTGCCTGACTGATTACACCGATTTTGAGGGGCAATTTAACTGTATCAAAAGAAAATAACAGTGTCCCACTCCTTTTTACTATTTTTCGTATAAACATAAGGGATTTTTCATTATGACATGCTAAATGATTTGAAGTATTATAGAATGTTATATGTAACCGCATTAAAAGACAGTAATCTCATTTCCTTAAATGATAGCTGTTCTAGGTAACCTGGGCTCGATAATATAAAATAATATAGGTTTTAAGACTTTCTTAAAACTTCACTTCAAAAATATCACATGGATCAAATTCCTAATATCTATGAATGCTAATTTTTCTTCACCATGCAAAGAGATACTTGAGATCGTTCTTTCGTCGCCGTGCAGGTGACAAGATACAGTAATTGAAATGATGTGCATACAGTACTCAAAACAAATGTTTTCACTAACTGTAAATTCTTTATTCAACACACGAAGTACACCTTTTTTACATAAATGATAATGTACTGCAAAGCATTTTGTGTACAAGAACTGTGTGTAAACTAATCCGCCGTGTCTGGCAAGCACATATATCTGCGCGTGTTCACGGAGTACTATTCTAGCTGTAATGACAGTACGAAATCTAAAACTTTTTAAACATAATACACTAATTTAGAGTTGCGATCACGTGGCATCCTCACCCTATGGCATAACTAAATCTGAGATATTATTTCATCGTTTGTTTTTTCCACTTACATTTCCTTACCTTATGTTCAGACTCCAAAATCACTAGTGCTGCACAGCCATGCTTGTTTCAATAATATTATTTACTTTTACTTTATATCTTCCAGAGATATAAAGGGAGACCTACACTCCCACTTCCACACCAATTTAAGTCCATATTACTATTATTATTCTTGATTACTTCCAGGAAGTACCGTAGTTTTTATGCGGGCTCCTGGTTCAACCTCAGGGCTCATTTAAAAATGTTCAAAACTAGAACGGCACGTAGAGGAATTGGCGACGATGAGTATGTGATTGTTTTGGAAATGTTAGAAAATGTGTGGTTTAGGTGTTGTATGGTGTGTCTCAATGAGAACAATTAATTCTTTATGCCGTTGTTTTCTGAATACTTCAGGTTTATATAAACCCATCTTATGTTTACGTTGTGGTTAAGTTAAACCACAAATAACCACGTGTATTCTAAATATTTTTAGAATTCTTTTAAGCAGTTGAATAAATTGAGAACATGTTCGTACTTACAATGACGATAACTACATTATGATTTTTTATTTATTATTACAGTACTAATAATGTTACATTATTGCTAATACATCTTTAGCGCAACCCGATCTTAGACTATAGAGGTAGGGACCCCTCCTGTCGTCTTAAGACTATTCACTGGGTCACGAAAAGGCGACTTTTCAGCTGTGCAGCTCCGGTTTGTGTAAGTTTGGAGTCCCGTTTCCGACACCGCTGCGCCTGCAAGTTTTCAAGATGATCAGACCCCTCGGGTCACACAGTGGCACCCTGCTCTTTTTATTTTAACTTCCATCTGATAATCAAACTTTAACTTATTATTTGAATGGTTGGCATATTGCGAAGGACTTCGTGAAACGGGGTGTCCCTACTCAAGCTGCGAAGGTTAAATGCACCCTTTTAGAGGGTGACACACGTTGAGGTGGTAATACCGCGACGCTCCCTTGCTGTAGCTGGTGCGCGGAGTGCGCAGACGCAGTCGCCGCACTCGCTGGTGAAAATGGCCGACATGGAGACGGAGGTGGACGGAAAGAGCTTGGACAGTGGCAAAGAGCTAGAGTAAGAAATAACCATAATATTCTAGTTTTGTACGCCAAAAGAGACCGAAATGCTAAATTTCGGGGTTTTGGTAGGATGGTGGCGGTGGTAAAGGATTTTGTTATGTATACGTGAAGCCGTGGTGTTCACAGACGTGTTGTTGCTTCTTAGTTTTGCGTTTCGCAAGTGCGTGCGAGATGGGGAAACGTGGGGGGGATAGTACAGTGTTCCCGGTTGAAAACAGCTAAGTTTGACTTTGTGTGATAGGGGAAATCGACACGCATTCGCTTTTCGGAAATCGGGATCTTCCCTAAAGCGTGGGAACGGCCATCTGCCACACGAACGGACTCCAACGGCGAGGACTTGCTTAGAAAACTGAGGCCGGATAGTTGATCCGCCACCCAGCGGGTGTCTGTTCTCGCTGCTGTTAGTAACCGTGTTGCTGTGCTGAACAAACAACAGAGCACATCGTGCCTCCATCCGACAAAGTGGCTTCGCGCCCTGCAGCTGGATTCAGCCTTTATTTTTGTTTCAGGCAAATGATTGCTCACGTCTTGCACGCCGACACGATCTGTTTTTTTGTTTTCCAAAAGCAGAAAAAAAAATCGGGGCCTACACTTCGGTCCTCTCCACGTTTTTTGTACTAGAGAGCATGTTTTGTTTTTGCCGTCTTGTAGGCCGTTTTAACGTAAGATGATCATAACTTCCGAAAATCGTGGATTTGTTGTTTACGCTTAAAGCGTCCCGAAGGTTCTTGTATTATCAAGCCATATCAGTAACTTCTCGGGTTTTTAACGATTTATTTAATAATCCAGTGATTTTTTTAATGCCTGTAAAAGAATCAAGCCGCAAACTGGTCGGTTCTTCCAGATTGGGGATACTTCTATTGCCTGAACCTAACCAAAAAACTTTTCGGGAGTTAGATCCTCACTTGCTAACCTTAGCTATAGGTTTCGATTTTGAAAATACGTCAAAACCTTATCCAGGTGTCTTGCGGACAGTTCTTGCCTCAGTTCTTATCTGCAGATCAATGGCTAAGCTCTTCTTTGCATAAACCTGGACTGATTTATGCAAAACAGAACTAAATGGGTTTCAATAAAGATCATTTCGATTGTGAATTTATGATACGCTTTCATATGACAAAGGCGATCTGGGAATGTTCTTTCACCAGGCGCAAATCTGAAAGTTTGATTATTCCTCACCGCTGGTGTTTTGACAAAGTGTGCGGTGTTAGGTTTTTAACAATTGAAACTGTTAAATTAAGGTTTTAATTAAGCAATAATTTGCACCCCGAACCTCAGTCTGACCACTGAAAAGGGGCGATCTTAGTTTCTAAAATCCTCTAGTAATTCAGTCGGGCAGGTTTAGAAAAATACTAAGGAAAAGTGCGCTCTTTTCACGCGTCTTTCACGTGAAGTGACCTTATATACTACCAGTCTGGTTAATTCTGGGTTTTTTTTCATGGTAAGACTGTTTTTAATGTAAATAAGTAAATCGTTCAATAAAAAATGGATAGGAATACATCTGTAAATGCACGTTTCTGGTTCAAGACCAAGCATGTAACAACAGTATTTCCAAATCGTGCAAAACTAGCTTTATGGTTGGTTAATTTTAAGAAATGAACGTGATCTCGAAATCGCTTAACTTTAAAAAGAGCCACCCAGATTTCGTGACTCAAAAATGACAATATTCTGAAATAGGCGTAATGTATGATTATACATTTCATGATATAAGCTGAAGACATGCACAGACATTCTCAAGACAATAGTTCCTCCTGAAACTTGTGGACAATTTAAACTTGGGGCTTTTTTAAGTTGGTCTGGTAATTATATCAGAGCCACAAATTGTATTATCCAGTTGTGTTCTAGTATTTTGATTCACATACTTGTGGAGTTACACTAAATATACACACAAATGAGTATGATGACATTTATTAGTTGGTACATTCTGGAGGCACTGATCTGTGTAGATCTAGTGTTGTGAAAAAGGATGACTGTAACATAGTAATTGTATATAGTATATTGTGCAGTCTTTCTGTGGTCACAAAAATTATTGGTGCCCTCCATTTGTAGTAAGTGTAATCACTATTTTAATTTCTAAACTACCTGACTATCTTATGTATGTTTATTAAACAGTCATGCGATGAAGTGATAGTTTTCTTTAATAGTGAATTCTCTAGTGTAGAATCCGTGAGGTGGTGTTTTTAGGTTGGGTACTAATGCTCGTTTCTTTAATAAAAACAATTCCTTACACTTATGTAGCACTTTTCTGGACACTCCACCCAAAGTGCTTACAGGTAATGGGGAATCTCCACCACCACCAATGTGTAGCCCCACCTAGATGATGTAGAAGATGTTCACCCACTGTTTTAATTGACTTTATTAGCCAGTAGTCAAGTCTGCAACTATGTGCACTAGCAGATGAACATGGTTTGAAAATGAAATGATGCTCTTCAGAGCAGGAACAATTTAGGAACATGGAGGTTGCAAAAAAGACATTTGTCCCTAGCTAGCAATAGACACCTGCATTCCTCTGGTTCTGTTTTCACATTTATTAAACTTATTTTAATAGTGAGTGTTTGTAGCAAAAACGAGGATTGATATTCTGTTGCACATTCATTTAAATTGTCTACCTTTTGTTGAAACAAATTCAGAAACGAATCCCATTGGTGAATTTTTTCATCTTCCTACATTTGCCCTTATAAATTAGAAGTCCGGTCTGTGATTGATTGCTCAGGCGATAACACACAAGGTCTGTCATTACAAGGCTGAGCTTTATTTAAAGGTCATCAAGGGTGTATTTGCCTTGCCACATAAGTAACCCACATGGCTGGCAGGGCAGCCTCAATCCAAACTCTGGTTCTGCTTTTCACAATAAGAAAAAAAATGGCTCGGGGGCTTCCGAGTGAATTAACTAATGAGCTTCACGTTTGAAGTTCAGGGCTGTATCATGATTTGAATGCATTCATGATCTCCCCAATGGAGGTGTTCAGTTAAAAATTGGCTTCATCACTCTGTTTGCCTCCCCACTGGTAGCTGGTGTGTGGTGAGCCTAGTTGTGCACTTTGGCTGCTGATGCATCATCCAGGTGAGGGCTACTCATTGGTGATTGAGGAGAGTCCCCATTACCTGTAAAGCACTTTCAGTGGAGTGTCCGCAAAAGCACTATATACAGTAAGTGTAAGGAGTTAATATTATTATTGGAGTGCAGATGGATTTGGGTTGGCTGGAGTCAGCTAGAGGAAGAGCATTTTGTTCAGTTAAAACCAAGCTAAATTAAACCTTTGCACTTGACGCTTACAGTTTAGAAACTTGGGTCAGCCAAAATGTCATGCTGGTTAAAAACACGTCTCCTGTAAAGATATGCGGCATACCTTAGATGAGCAGCGCAAATTTGGATTTACTAGTCCTGCAGTACATATTTATGTTTTACATTTCTAATATGTGCATTTTAATAAGAGAAGAAATTATAGGACAGGGCATAGCAGTTCCAGAACACTATTTTAATTTTCTGGTCTACTTCGATAGATTCCTTAAAAACCTAATTTGTGTAAAAGATATTCTGTTTCCAACTGCAGTACCTCATTTGTCTTTAAACTTGACACCAGGAAAATGGCTTTGAGGAGTTTTAGTTATTTCTTTCATTTTTTTTAGGACAAACTCAAGTCATCAAATTAGTAAAAGATCTTAAAATGCTTTGAATAACGTCTGTGGATACTCAGACGTTTACTGTTTAAATTTGTGCTCCACAGAGGCGAGGATGCTGAGAGCTCTGGGAAAAGCGGAAACGAAGAGAATGGAGACGTATCGGAGGAAGAAGACAAGCTTGAGTCCAAACACAGCAAACACAAGAAGAAGAAGCATAAGCATCGGAGCAAACACAAGAAGCATAAGCACTCCTCCGAGGAAGATAAGGACAAGAAACACAAGCACAAGCACAAACATAAGAAACATAAGCGTAAGGACAGTGGCCCAAACACCTCTGTTAATGCCACAAGCAAAGATGGTGCTTCTCCTTCAAAGCGTCCCAAGCTGGATGACATGGCAGTCTTAGAAGATCTGGAGAAACAGAGGGCGATGATTAAAGCAGAGCTTGACAATGAACTGATGGAAGGGAAAGTCCAGTCTGGGATGGGTTTGATACTGCAGGGTTATAACTCTGGTTCGGAAGAGGAAGGGGAGATTCAAGAAAGGGCACGTAATGGGGAACAGCGAGGCCCTGCCAAGGCTGTTACTCCCAAAAGCCAGGGCAGGTCACAGACAGTCAAGGACTCCAAAAGCAAACGAGAGTCCACAGACCATAAATCTAGTTCAAAACGAAGGAGTCGAAGTAAGTCCAAGGACCGGGCGAAACAGCATAAATCAGAAAAGAAGAAAAGTAAGAGCAGTGGAACTGAAGGTGGTACCAAAGATAGGACAAAAGCACGGAGCAGATCTAAGGACAGGAGGCGATCTAAAAGTCCTGCGAGGTCTAAAGAGAGGACCAGGAAATCAAAATCTCCAACTACTAGAAGGCGCTCTTCAGCTGAGAGAGCCCGGAAATCCGCCTCACCCTCGGGTGAAGTAGAAAAAAGCAGAGCAAGTAAGCGATCGCCTCCACCCTCCAGTGACGGCAAAAACAGGGACCGGAGTCGGAAATCCAAGTCTCCTGACCGGAAGAGTAGATCTCGTGAACGAAGATCCAGGTCCAAGGAGAGGAGATCAAGGCGTTCAGAGGCCGAGAAAGAGAAGGAGAAGGAGAAGAAACCAGCCAAGTCGCCCTCTAAGGACGCCTCGTCTGGCAAGGAGAACAGGTCACCCAGCAGAAAACGTGGACACAGCCCGCAAAGACGTAGCTCTTCCCCCAGGCGGAAAGAGAGGGCATTGAAGCGCAGCAGGTCGCCACCTTCCTTGAACACACAGGCAACAGACAGGAGGTCAAAGCAGAGCCGCTCTGCCTCTCGAAACAAGTCTCCAGCAAGGAGAGGACGGAGTCGCTCAGGGGATCGCCGGAGACGAGAATCGGACCGGCTGAGACTTTCGCCTGTCAGGTGCGTTTCTTCCTTCTTTCATTGTGGAAGAGGTTATGAGCACTCTTTTTTTTTCCAGGGGGTTGTGCAGCCTGTGAAGACCAGTAAAATGGCATCTCCTTTTGTATCCTTCATAGATTTGAGAGGTTTTAGTGAGTAACCTTTCTGATGGATAAAAAAATCATACAATGTTTAAACGTTGTGGGTGTTAAAATGAGCTTTTCCTTTCAAACCTGAAAACTGAGTTTATCTTAAGTGTTTTTGGGATGTCCTTGTCTTCCCATGTTTTGTTTAAATTAGAAAGTTTCACTTTCTGCAATGTGTAAAGGAAGTGCCTGCTTTAAATATATAAAAGGGTGCATTATGGAAATATAATTTTCCATGTAATGGTGGAGTATCTTGCAAGCTAATGCTGTTGTAAGCTCCTGTATTACAGCTGCTAGTGTTAGGTTTATCTGTGGTTTTTTTCCCCTTGCTAGTCGTGGGGATTCTGAGCAGCTCACCTGTTGCTTTGCAGGGTGCGATCGCGGGATGAAGTGCCAGGGAGGAGGGACAAGTCGAGGGACACGAGTCCCCTGCTCCCCCGACGCAGGATGAGCCGGTCCCCCCTGAGGAGGAGGTCTCGCTCCCCGCTGAGACGCAGCCGTTCCCCCCGCAGGAGGAGCCGCTCACCCCTCCGGAGGCGGTACGTGCTTTTTTTTTTTAACTAACGCGACGCTTTCTCCAATCCCATCAACCCAGATGTATTTCCCACCTTTCTTCCCAGGAAATAAATGACCCAATATACAAAAAGACCATATTAACAGAGAACAAGCTACAGAGTAAAAAAATAAAACTACACAGAAAACAAAATGTTGACATTGCATGGGGTCAGACTTTACTCAAATGGGAAGGGAGTGTTTTGGATCTGTTAAAATGCAGGGAAAATGGGCGTATGGTTTTGTCACTAAATTGTGTAAAGAACCAGATAGACTACAGTCAGGCCCATTTTAGTGCTGGCAGTGTTCCTAGAAATCCTCCTGAAAAAGATTTCCTTCTCAGGGGTTAAGTAGTAAATTTCCTACAATAAATTATTCGGTGCAGGTAAATTCTTGTAAAACATGTTCCAGCTTTGCAAGGGGTTTCCTCCTCTTGTGATTTTGCTGCAAGTCTTGCATTGACGTATTTCTCTAAAGCGGTAAATAGATGTCAGAGGAAACATTTTCTATAAAAACTTTCAATAACGGAGATAGTCACATGGGCAGGTAGATGCTCTGTTATGATGAGCATCGGTCATCTGCTTATAATAGACCATGACTTGATTGGCAAATACAAGTTAGTATTTCCTTTTTCCTAGTATATCCTTTTCCTTTTTATGTGTTGTGTTTATTTAAAAAAAAAAAATTTTTCCTTAGCCAGCTTCACTCCTTCCAAAATGAAAGACAACACCATTATTGGAATGTAGTCGGACTAGTGATGTGTAGGACTATGATGTTTATTTTTTATTTTGAGTGCTAAACTTCAGAACAGAAGAACCACCTTAATCATGAATGTGCAATCCTTATTTTAATAGGAGGTAATTTATAGGTCTGACTTGCAGTTGCAGTGAGACTCTGTCAATATTAAGCTTCCAAAAACTACATTTGTATCATTCAGATTTCTTAATAGGGTACTTTCCTACGAAGTTTGATCCCTGCATCTTGTGTCCTCTTAGCTGTTAAAATAACTGCCAAGGCTGTCTTCTATGTCTTTGTATCAAAGCTATAAGTTGTCCTATTCTTTTGTTAGGATCGTAAAATGTAAAAATTCTAATTAGGATGTGAAATTACCTGCACGCATTTGCAATTTCATAGTAAAGTATTTTACTGGTCTGGTGTTCTAACGTTTGGTTCCAGAAGACAGTTTGGTCCTCAGAATAATGGGTTTTTATCTCTTTGCTTGACATTTGTAAATTGTTGCAGTTTCAGATTTCTCCCCTCCCTTTAATCTCATCCTAGAAAAACACACAGTCATACAGCTTCGCTCTGTTTCATTGGCTCCAATTGTGATGCAGACTTTGTGGTTCTAGGTCACTGGATAGAGACAGGCTAGGCCGGTACAGACCGAGGTGGAGATCAGGGTCCAGAGATCGCCGGCGGAGACGCAGCAGAGACAAGGAAGACAAGTTTAAAGGCAGCCTTTCAGAGGGAATGAAAGCTGATCAGGAATCCTCTTCAGATGAAGTGTAAGGCTTATAGATTTTAAACATTTCAATTGGATACTTGGAGAAGCACTTTTCCTACTTAAGGTGTGCTGTTCTTTATGCATGTGATCCTACAGATGTTCTAGTTGGTTTAACGTTTAGTACATAGTTTAGGAAATCATATGTTATTGACTGAGTATCTTACTATATTGCATAACTGTGTCTGAGTTTGGTACTTAATTTCTCTTTCTCAGTCTGGAAGATTATGATGTGGATGAAGAGGATGAAGAAGCTGTCATTGAACAGAGGAGGCTACAACGACAGGCCATCGTGGAGGTTTGCTTTTTAGTTTTGTAATTATAGTTACAAACAAGAATGAATTCCACTCATCTCCGATAATCTCATTCACTTATTTTTAAGCATAATATTGATTGTAATGATGCACTTATTGATAATAGTAATAAAAGATTGCTCTGTCTTTTCAGATAGTTAACATTCTAACTTATGTTAACTAATTCTATTAAATTGGCTACTTTAAGACATTGGAGTTGAACACTTGGGTCTGTATCTCTACACACTTGCACAGCATTGTAGAAATGTTTGAGCTAAGAAACATCCTTAGCATCCCAAGTAATTTCAGTGTGCTGCTGTACTATATTTGAACACATTGCAAAAGCAAACAGCTGCACGTCATAAAGTGACAGAACATTTGTACTGTATTTCTCCAGAAATACAAAGCTGTTAACGAGGACAGCAACATGTCAGTTCCTTCGGAGCCCAGCAGCCCCCAGAGTAGCACCAGGAGCCGCTCTCCTTCCCCCGATGATATCCTGGAGCGAGTAGCTGCTGATGTCAAGGAGTATGAGAGGGAGAACGTGGACACCTTTGAGGCCAACGTTAAAGCCAAGCACAACCTCATCGCTGTGGAAAAAGATGGTTAGTGGGGAAGGGGGGATTGCTTATCTCATGGTGCCTTTTTTTCCCCAGATCCAAAAACATCAAATCGCATCTTAACATAAGACTGTAGTTTCTTTTTCGGAGTGAAAACTAAAAATCTTTTGGTTCTAATTCTAGAGTTGATCTAGCTGATCTATAGTTAGTCAGAAAAAAACTGGAAGAAGTAGATCAGTGCATAATCAATTAAAACAACTGCACATCAGTTTGATCTGTTGTAGGATTTTTAAACACCTGCTGTCTTGTATTGTATATATTGTACTCATGAAGCAGAATAACAAATTAAAATCTTGAAAAATCGAGCACAAACCTTTAATATCTCAAGCAGAATGCTCGATTCTGTGTAGTGGTAACATTATGTGCTTCTCTGTGAGATCCCATAGGCGTAAACGTTGTGGGAAGTACTTGAAATGATTGTAGTTGGGATCCAGACCAAATATTTTCTGATTATCTCATTTTTATGTGCTTGTTGTTTATTTGTTCATTGACATATTTTGCAGCAGGGTTCAAAAGAAAAAAAACCCACTTAGCATCACTTTCATGTAGTGTTGATGCATCTTTAAATATCCTTAAATTTTGACTTTTTTGGCACAGGCATATAATCATACTGAGCATGAATTACAATTTTTTAAGTGAATATATGGTTTTGAGGTATTGATCAAAGGTTTTGGGTATTGATCATTTGTAACTGGGTGAAATTCTAGTGATTGTTGAATAAGCGCTAAATTGCCTCATTACTAAGACTTGTTTGGGCACAGTGTTTGTGATTTAAACTGAATGTTGAGCCCCATGAAAAAGAACACTGAAGGAACCACAGTACCCTGATCATCAAGCGAACAATGCATTTGCCGTCCGTATGCTAGTCAGACAGGTTTTACATTGCCAGCTGCACTATATCAGAAATGCCATGTCACATCAACCTGTCCATGAGCAGTACAACTATGAGGAGGTAGCTGAACATTCATTCTCGCTGATGTTTGAAATAAAATTAGATGGTGTTACATTTTCTTGCGAGATGAGAATGTGACAGATTAAGCTGTGGGTGCCCTACTTACTAAACCTGCCCCTGCTGAAGATTTGTGGAATAAAGTGTGGCGTGTATTTGGGAGACCAGTGAACGGGCCCATGCTTGTCCACAGTCTACCAAAAGAACATCCTGCTGTGGGACAGAATCCCACAAGACAGTGTTTGAATCCTGGTACAAAGCATGTCACAGATAGCGGTGTTGATTTCAGTGGATGTCACATGCTATTAGCTGGCAACTTTTACAGTTAACTGATCCTTTTCATGACCAAAATTAATCAGAATAATTTGCCTATTTCATGCCTGCCGATTAAAATATTAGTGTACCTGCTACAAAAAAGTATAATTTTCCTGATGATTTGAAGTTTAAGTGATAGACTAAACCATCAAAAGAAATTTATTTCAGGAGAACAAAGGGTAATGTCATAACTGTAGGCATGAAATGTTTTGGGAAGATCACCTTTTCAATATAGTTCAATTTTCTTTAAGAACAGCAAGTTCTTTCTGTTATTAGAGAATAAAAAGGAAACCACTGACCACTTCTTTATGCATTTTCCAGGATCAAATCCAAAGAAGCCATTAGCTCCAGATATGTTTACAGAATCCGATGACATGTTTGCCGCATATTTTGATGTAAGTATTTTTGATGTTAGCTCAGTGGAATTTAATTTCTAGAGAATTTTAATTCTTTTGAACAACACTTCTGAATTTAAAAAATTAATTGGTATGTGCCTTGTGTGTTTTTTAGGCCTTGTGATTGTTTTAGAAATGACTTGAGTTTTCTGTAAACCAGCATCATCCAATAGACCATATTTTGTTGTGATCTCCATTTGCTTTAATAAATTAAAATTGTGGTATTTCAATTTTTCAACACACAAGGGGCATATTCAGTGTTGAGGCAATAATTAGAATTGTACAATTAACAGAGTGCAAGACTTCGTGCTGCTGGTATTGGCAAGGACTTCAAAGAAAACCCAAATCTCAGGGATAACTGGACTGATGCAGAAGGCTACTACCGTAAGATCAATTAATCATCTTCTTAGTGTTTAAGAAATTAACTTGGGCAAAGTTGAGCTTGCATTTGATTTTATAATTTATCCTAATACTGACTTTCTTTGCTGATTCAAAAAAGCACAGACCAATTTGGTGCCATTTTAAAATAGTCTTTTCACAAATGTTGGAAGATGCAATTCCTTAATCTAACGGCATTAACTCTACATGACCTTACTGCTCCTTCCATGTACCAAAGTTTTTTTTCTACTAAATCTGTTGTAAATGTTCCTTATTTCTCACAGCTTTTTTTAAAACATAATGTCTTAATATGCATTTTGAGGTTGGAGGTATTTGGAAATTTTGTGAGCATAATGTCAATATTTTGTGTACAATGTATAATGGGACTTTTATGTCTTCTGGTAATTCTGAAGTATCAATGTTTGAGCACACTTGAAAATAGTAATAATAAGAGCTTTCAACTTTATACATCTACAGGCGTGAATATTGGAGAGGTTTTGGACAAGCGCTATGGTGTTTATGGCTACACCGGCCAGGGGGTCTTCAGTAATGTGGTGCGGGCCAGAGACATGGCTAGAGCAAATCAGGAGGTGGCTGTGAAAATCATCAGGAACAACGAGCTCATGTGAGTACTGTTTGTACATTGGCAGCCATTCCCAATTGACAGGTGGCAATGTTTTATAATGGACATTATCTACAAGTAGTAAATATAAAACTGAACTGCATGCGGGGTGCCATTACACCTGCTGCAGGCGCTTCAATTTCAACTCCTGGTACGCTGAATAACTTGCATGAACACTGTAGCAATGTGTTTTTCTTAAGTGCCCTCTTTCAGGTGTGTTGCCCAACTTATAACCAATTGAGACTCTGAAGAAGCAAACAGTGTTCGTTGTGGGGAGAACTCAATAAATTCATCTTGTCTGTTAATCTTAAATTGATCACATATTAAAGCTGTTTAGTGAGAAATAAAGGTAAGCATTTTGAGAATGATTAATGCTGCCAGCAGCTTCAGTATACAAAACAGGATGCTTAGACTATGGCATTTCTGAGAATCAGGACTGAATACAGCAAAAGGAAAACCGAAAGTCTAAACAAACAAGCAGATCAGTTGAAGGCATCGGTTTTCACTGGCTGTGTGTTGCTCCCCTGGGATGAAAACCAGTATATACAGTGTACCCCCAACATCAGGTCCAAGGCTGTGAACCACTGACCTATATAGTATTAAATTAATAAAGTGCTGTGAATCATTACATGTCATTATAGGCAGAAGACTGGACTGAAGGAACTGGAGTTCCTTAAAAAGCTCAATGATGCTGATCCAGATGATAAGTTTCACTGCTTGCGACTTTTCAGACACTTCTATCACAAGCAGCATCTCTGTCTAGTGTTTGAGCCCCTCAGGTAAATTGTCTTTACTACTTTCACACTATTAGAAGCATAGAGTTTTGTCATATTTTTATGATAGGAAGAATTGAAGCTAAAACCATTTCTTAACTATGTAAGTTATTTAAGCAAAATGATTTAGGATTCAGTTAACCAGACTATATAATTAGTTTGATTGCTGTCATTTTTAATGTAGCCTATACTTTTGAACAAGTGTTACTGGTAATGGGGAGCATCTTTCTTGTGAAATGCACTCTAGATATCTTCTTTGTCCTTAAAGTTAAATGGTAAATTTAAATTGTGTGGATTTTTTTAATATATTTGTAGTCAGCAATATTCTTATTCTCTGATTTTGTAAATGGAAATGGTACAAGCAGCTCTGCTTTATCCCTTTATCCCAGCATGGGACAGTTGGAGGCCATGTGCACTTGTCATAATGTCATTGGTTTTTCAAACTGAACCCTGCAGTGCCTTCAGGAGAATTGGCATCTGTTTAATGAGTCCCTGTAGATTTTTACATCTCTGCAGGTTTGGAATCGTAATCACAGTATGCTAGTGAGGTAGCTACCCTTCAAACCAGCGGTGCCTAAGCGCTAATCCTCATCTACAATTCCGAATTAGATTGTTCTAGGCGTCATTCAGGAGCCTTGTAGTTTTGCATCATTAAAACACTTCCTATTCTTTTGAATATCGATTGTCTAACAAAGTTGTACTTAATTTTCTTGCAATGAGGAAGTGCAACTTCAAATTGGATTAATTCTTGCATTTGTATTTAAGTTGTTTTTCATGGAACAGAATAGTTCATAGAAATTTAATGCAGTACATTTTACTTTTTCAACTTATACATACCAACAGAGTCTTAGCTAGAGGTTTACATCTGGACGTGGCCAGTGGAAATGAGGCAGTAGTCTTTATTTTAACTACTAAGTTTAACAATCTAGCTTGACTTTGTGTTGACAATCTCAACCTTCCCTGTGTTTCAGATCCATTGTGCCAATTTTCAACAGTGTAGCTATGGTTCTGCTTGATATACTGTTCTAATTTTTGAGCAGTATGGCATTCCATTAATGCTTTAATGCATAATTCTTTATACAGACTGTAAAGTTGTTTTTTTCTAGTATTATAGTTAGGTAAATTGCAGCTGTCATGTAGGGCTCCTATGATGGTTGTATCTCTCACTATTACTGCCGAGGGGCAGACATTTGAATGTGGAGGAGGAGCTGGAAATGATCCTTTACTGTGACTTATTTATATGCAGGTTTGTGTAATTGTCTAATTGTTTGTTTTATTCAGCATGAATTTGCGGGAAGTGTTGAAGAAGTATGGGAAGGATGTAGGCCTTCATATTAAAGCAGTACGATCATACAGTCAGCAGCTCTTCTTGGCTCTGAAACTTTTGAAAAGATGCAATATCTTGCATGCCGATATCAAACCTGACAACATACTGGTGAGTATACTGCAAAGTCCTGTACTTGTCTTCCAGTCTGTTTTGCTATATAATTTGTTGCATGCTGTTTTTACTACTCTAGAATATTTAATTAATGATGGGTACATTATTTAAAATCTGTATTGTAGTTATAGTCTGTGTTGATAATGTTTTTCAGGAAGTTTGTGTGCTGAAGGTCTTGGCAGCAGAGCTGCGTTTTATCTTGTATTGGTTTCAAAAAGGAAAAAGTGTAATTGGTTTTGGGGTTTTAACATGAATGGATGCCACCTCTTGGTAGTGAATTGACCTAACAACTGAATTAAGTTCCGAGGACGTATGTCCCAAGAGTTACCATGCTGACTTCACTAGTCCGTTGAAAACAGTCTATTCAGTATAGAACGTATATAGCGTGCTCCTAGTCCTAAAGAAGCAAAATTTTCTTTCAAAATGAATCATTCTTTAACATGCCATTCCATCTTATGTTAAGGGTCACAGTAGTATTTACGATATTGTTGGGGAAAATTATTTCAAATGAATGCCTTTCATTAGTTTTTTTAGATAGTTTCTGATAGGGAAGATATATTGCAGATGTATAATTTGGATTGATTTATACAGAGCTTTATATTTAAGCCATTACTGATGACTACAAGTTGCACTTGATTGAGGCTCTGTGAAGAATACATAGAGGTTTTCAGTTGGCATTTGTCAGCAAAGACATTTTAAGTTTGCTTGTTTCTTGCAGGTTATTAGTGTTTTAGATAGTTTGTGATACCCTCATGGAGTACTATTTTGTGTAAATATACTGATGCACAGTACAAAAGTAACAACCTGTTTTATGTTGGCAGCTCATTGGGGACATAATGTACATTTTAAAAAGGGAGCAGTTGGGTATGTTGATTTAGTAGTGTGGTTCTTTGAGATAAAATACTGAGCATAGGTCATCTGGCAAAAAAAAAAGGTGCTCACACCTGAAGAAGGCCCCATGGCCGAAACGTTGTGTTTTCTTTCTTCTTTTTTTCAGCATGGAATAAACCTATTACTTGTTCCTTGACAAAAAAAAATGCCAGCTTCTCTGTTTAGTACTTAGTTTTACAGTTTTAGCAATTTTAATTCAACTGCTATGAATAATGGCAAGCCTATCTGGAATTGTTCTGTTCAAAATCTGACAGAAATACACTGTAAGAATTGTAATTCATGTCCAAATTACAGAAAGAGTGACAAGAACATGGCCAAGCACTTTATCCAGAGGCAGATGCATCAGCTGCCAGGACTGTGTTAATGCTCTGGGAGGTTAATACCTGGTGCTATTTTGTGATTTCCTTTTTCACTCTAACAGCTTATTATTTTTCAAACTTAAAACATCTTATGATTTTGATCTGTATTTGTGTTTGCATTTTCTTGTGAGTGATGCATATTAAAATTTCATTAAATGTATTCAACCTGAGTGGTTTACTATTTTAATTTGATTATTAAATGTATATAGTACTCCTCATAATGCCTTAGCAATTCATAAACCAATTAAAAGTTCATTGCACATTTGTCTTTACCCAACAGGTCAATGAATCTAAAACTATCCTTAAATTGTGTGACTTTGGATCAGCATCCCATGTGGCAGATAATGACATCACCCCATACCTTGTTAGTAGATTCTACCGGGCACCAGAGATCAGTAAGTACTTTTGTTGCATTACTGTTTTTCAATATGCTAATTTGTAGTAGCTGCCTCAACATTGGTAGTCTTGGTAAAACCCACGTTTTATCAATAAATCCTTTTTAAAACAATCTTGTGCTAAAAATATCATAAGTGATAAACATATTTAATTGTATCTTTCTGCAGTCATTGGAAAACCATATGATTATGGGATTGATATGTGGTCTGTGGGCTGCACCCTATATGAACTGTACACTGGAAAGATCTTGTTTCCAGGCAAAACGAACAACCACATGTTGAAACTTGCAATGGACCTCAAGGGAAAAATGCCCAACAAGGTAAGAATAACCATCAGAAAGTTCTGAAGTGCAAATTCTGAATTTCTGATTGTTTTAATAAGTTTGATCACAAAACAGTTGCATCGATAAACTTGTTTACAATTTTCAAAACCGTTATGTGGTTGCTTCAATCAGAACTATGAAATGTGCAAAATGTGGGGTTAGTATCTGTGAAACAACATAGCTTCAAGAGTTCATTTTTTTCATTTATCCTTTGTCCTGGATAGAAGCTTTTGATATGTGCACCTTAGAATAGCTACAGTCTGTGAAACACACTGGTCTTATTATGATTATTTTAACGTTTTAATAACTGCTACAGATGAAGCAGTACAATTTTGCTTTAGTATCCAAATGTCCTTTACTCTTATTGATGCACAAGTATGTATTTGTAGTCACAAATTTTAAAGTAAAAATGGTCGATGAATAGTTCCTACTTTTAATGCACAATCGTATCTACTTGTAGAGAGCATGAAGATCTGTTCTGCAACTGTAGTCCCAACTTTTCCACACAGAAGGTTAATAAACATTGTTTGGATTTTGAAAACCATGTTTTATGTAGATAAAATCTCTGTTTTAGATGTTTGTACACTGTGTGCAAAACATAATGCATTTGTTCTCCACAGATGATCAGGAAAGGCTTGTTTAAGGACCAGCACTTCGATCAAAATTTGAACTTCCTGTACATAGAAGTAGATAAAGTGACTGAAAGGGTATGTATTTTCTCATCCATGCCAGTTTTTGTATTTTTATTCAATCCTATGTTTAGTTAGCCTGGACACTTTTTGTCCTTGACATCTCCCATAGTTTGTTTCCTGTTGCCAGTTATAGTGCGTTCGTTAACTGTGTTCATAAACCTGTGTTTGTGTTTCTCCGAACAGGAGAAGGTTACAGTGATGAGCACCATTAATCCTACTAAGGACCTGTTAACTGACATGATTGGCTGTCAGCGGCTGCCAGAAGATCAGCGCAAGAAGGTTATCCAGTTGAAGGACTTATTGGACCAGATACTGATGCTGGACCCAGCCAAGAGAATCAGCATCAACCAGGCACTTCAGCACCCATTCATTCAGGAAAAGATCTGACAACAGAACAAGTACATTGTGTCTCACAAAATAGCTACAGAGACTGAAGGATTCATAGCAACCATATTTTTAAGTAATGTTTATTTTTGACCCACAGATTTTTGTTTTATTCTGAAATACAACCAAAGTAGGGGTCCAAGAATTCTCAGATGACCAGGAAGACTAATTTACACCCTTTGACCATTGGCCCAATTTAGTTGGCAAGTTTTCATTTCCTTACTGGTCATTCCAGATGTTCTTAGAAATTGTTAAAGGTTGATCTTCCTCGATTTTTTTTATTTCCTTCCATTTTAAAACGGCTTATTCTTGGGCCCTTGCAGGTAATTGTTGCAGAAGATATAATTATTGTACATAAATTATTGTATTGTTGAGATTCTGATTGTAGCGAAGGTTTATGGGTTGCCAAGGCTGCATAGAGAAGACAAAAAGCTTTCAATGATTGTACACATCTTTTATGTAGTGTATTGTTTCATCAATACATTTTTATATATTCATGTGTTTGTTCGTGCAGCTCTGGCAACCAGTCTTTCTGTGAAAAGGCCAGCGTAAATGCTGTTTATATTCACATTTTCCTAGGTGTATGTGTGCAGGCCACAGCAGCATGCCCTTGGTGTATTTCTGTGCCGAAGGGGGTCTGTCCTACTTGAGCCTGCCTGCAGGGATGGTCTCATCTTTTAAAGCAGGTTGTGTACCACTTTCAGTACACTGAAGGTAAGCTTAAACCCATCAACTTCACTGGTGCTCTTACCAATTAGTACAGTGGCAAGTTTGTTCTGAAGGGTGGCTTTTTGGCATTTTGCCTCATGCATGTGTCTAAATGCAAATCCTCCTGAAGCTGTGTGCAGATGGTTTGTTTTTGTTTTTATTTAGTTTTTTCCCTCCAAAATGGCTTGCAAATGCAAAAGTGTACAGCCAACAAACCAATTACTGTGGGGGAAAATAGGGAAGTTTTGATGGATGATGGCGCCTTCAGTGTACTGCTTCTTTTATAAAATCTTTCAAATCTTTGCAGAAGTGTTCACACCTTTCTCAAAATAAAGTGTAGTCCATACATAAATGCTTTGTTTTTTCTTTTAGTAAATGCATGTCAGGGCTAAAGGGGCATTTTGTCTTAGTTTTAAAAAGTTGCATTTAACTTCATTGAAAGTGTGCACTTTTTATGATTACAGACTTTTTTGTCATTTTGACTTTTCTCATTTATGTGACCGTGTTGTCTTTCAATACAGGCATAATCCTTCTGCTCTTGAGTATACACCTGCTTGTTTTAAGCGGTAATTGCTTCTTTACCTTTTCCTTTGTACTGTTAAAACATTTTGGGGTTTTAAAAGAACCAAAAGTGTAGTGTTGCCCAATCTAATTTTGTCTTTGCTTATTGTAATCTCAGTAGACTTCCCTGCATGTCAAGTGGACCATGCAGATTTACTGTAAATTTTTATTATGCATCATAAAACATCATAAAATAAAGTCTTCTGTGGAAAAAACGGTTGTAGACATTAAGATATTTTTGTGGTGATATTTTTATGCACTAACCTGTTTTTAAATTTATAGCTTTCCGTTTTAAACCAGACAGAACAGCTTTTCCGTAACACTTAATTCAAGAGAGGTGGCCAAAAAAAAAATTGAAAATACAGATTTTTGCTTTGAGTTGACCTCAGTTGCAGCTTATTTGTGGTGTAGAGGAGTAATGTTTGGTTAAACCTGACAATCACATGCTGTTTGCTTCTTTTAATCTAATTGATGTTTGTGATGTTTTCTCACTTTTCCCTCTGGTCGCTGAGAGAGAATGAAATCAAGTAAAGCTTCCAAGCCAGGAGGCACAGTCCACGTCCTCTACTCCGTGGTTCTGCTTTGAAAGAGACAAGGCCTTCATCTACTTAACAAGGTCATTTCTGATGGCATGTGTAGATAAAACATGTGGCATTAAATGAGTTGAAATGCTTACGGCTAACTTAAAACTGTCCGTAAATACTGACACCATTTGTTGGTGAAAGGGAGAAAAGTTCACCTCTTTTTCCATGAACTCTGCTTTGAGCATTACAAGCAATCCAAACCTCCGGGAAATGAGAGTAAAGCACAGCGACAGACTGTTGGTAAAAAATTTAGGACAACTTGATTTTTCTGTCTTCGGGAAGGTGGGGTTTTACAGACTTCCTGAGTTTACCTAGGGCTGCATTCACAGCAGTTACCCTTGCCTTTGGTATCCTTGCTTTCACATTTACCTTTGCAGTTTTTGTCCTTAGGCAGTTGACCTCGTCACGTTTCCACCACAGGGTCTTCTAATTTTTTAAACCACCCACACACCCACCCTCACACACACTCACTCTTTGGAAAAATCTCACATTTTCACTTCTGTAACCTGATGTTCTGGAAGGACAATCTTATTTTAGCAAATGAAGTTGTAATATAATATGGAAGGTTATGAATAGGTTTGCTACAATTCATATATATATAAACCTGTTTCAAAAATGCATCAAGATGCTCGTTTATGTGTTCTTTGTATCCTAGGTGCAGCCCATTTGAAGACTACAAGGATACCAAGACCTGGACAAAGGTTTCTGTTCTAGAAAAAGATTTCTGTTAACCCTTTTACTGTGAAATGTAATTGCTTGAATTTGTGTCCTTGGTTGTGTAAATGTGGTTGCAGTAGCTACCCTTTCCCTTTAAGAAGTAAATAAGATATAAAAACTAGAAAAGTAGATAATTATAAGGTTTTGATCTAGAGTGATAAAGTGTAAATTACATGATTGTCTGTTTCTATAAACATACTTTATTCAAGCAGTAAATTCATTCATCTTAATTGGATTAATTTTAGTAGCCTAAATGTTTATATATTGAAAACATTTTGGCTCAGTTTACAAGAATGCACACTCTAGGTGGTTTCTTAAATAACCTGTGGTTTTTCAGATGCAACGTGAAATTATCGTTTCATAGAAGGGAGGTCTCTGTCTTGAGAGCCAGTGTGTCTGCAGACTTTTCAGTTCTCTTTAAAAAGCCAACACTTGAAACAAGCTTTAATTTGATTAATTTATTTCAAACAAATTAGCTCATTTAGGTTAATAGTTAAGTTGGAATAATGTCCTATAGACATTACACCAGCCCTCCAGGACTTTGATCAGAATACTATTTGTAAGAAACATGGCCCCTTTCACTAGTTGATATTGGGATGTTTTAACATGTATATACTGTGATATATGCTGCTTAATCTGTCAGCAGGAGGTTTTTGCAGCTGGGTTGAGGCATGGCTATAATTATACAGTCTTGCAGGATTTCAGGAAAGTAATGATTTTTCACTGGTTGTGTGAAACCTATACAAATACTGGAGAAAAATACATAGTCTTGACACTACCAGATTTTTTGCAGAAGAGCACAGCTGCATCTGCTAGCTTTTCTTCTGTAAGTTTTCAAATGGTAGAGTGCTAAAGCCAGAAGAAAACTCACAACATTGTCCTACAGTGCGACACCACATCCAGTTTCACTATAAACATGCGAGAAGAACATTTACATAGCTTTTTCAGTCGCTGCATTTTGAGATTTATGAAGGCGTGCCCTGTGTTGCCCTTATCAGGGAATGTTTTAAAGGATAAAGGGTGAGTAATGTTGCTGATGAACTGGAAATACCCATGTCAACTATAGACTGTCATCTAGAAATATAGGACGTGAGATTTTGAAAAACTATAAGGCCTAAAGCATGTCGCTGTTCTTGTGACTGTTAACGGAAGCCTAGATATTCAGATTATAATCCAAGCTATGGTTTAAAAGTCATTTCTTTACACCTCTCCATTTACTTTTTCATTTTTCTTTATATTCTTGATTTTGGATCACCAGATCAGGATACATTTTGATGCAGTCACTAAATGCAATTTCTATATTTATTGTACAAATACCTATTCACGTTGTACCTGAATGCCAAACCTAACTGGAAATCATACATCTAGATTTGTACACTATTTCCAAATACAACAAAAAAATTTCCCCTATTGTTGGTGGTGCATCAGCGATCAGCACTGTGCAGGTAATATTTTCTTACTTTTGGTAGAAATACACAGGGAAATTTAATGAGAAATACAATAAGTTTTTCTCTCTTTCAGGGTAAGTGGCTCGCCTGGAATGATGTTTGTGCAGAGAAGAATGGAGACGTAATAAAGCATTGCAGCAAACTACTTATTTTTCAATTAAAAGTGCATTTTTATATTAAGTAGTTTTCATTCTCCATTGTAATATGCATGGAATTTTATCACATACTGAACATAAAATAAAACTTAATTGAAACAGTCTTCCTCATTATTTAGCAGCACAATATTTTTCCCCACAATGCCGTTACTAATATTTTTTATTCATTTGTTTTTAAAAGGAAAAAGTGACATAGCATCCATTCACAGTTTAAACACTGATCCAAACACCAAGCTACTGTCCCTGTTTCATGTCTTTAATTTTTCTTGCTGTAGGTTGCCAAAACTGAGTCAAAGATTTAGTTTTCCCATAGATCTGTTCAGGACTGAACAGTTTGTCTTGGGAACACAGGTGTGCTTAGACCTACTTTCTTTGACGATCTTGGTCTTCTCAATTTCCTGGAAGTCCTCAAGGGTGAGGAATCCTGTGAAGATACTGCCCCTGTAAGCTTTATGGAGGAAAAGGTTTGATTCCTACATGTAACGACTGAACTTGAGTTTGGTCGATTAACCTGAACTGACTTTGTACTTGATTCTGCCTTTTTAATGCAGTTTTTTTTAGATTCACATGCAGTCTTTGGTCGTTTCATAGAATGTTTCTTTTTAGACCTTGTATTACAAGAGATTTTCCAATCTGACAACTCAGATTGGTAGTTTAAATTGAAGAAAGAAGACCGAGTCTCTGAAGCTCTGCTTTCAGAAGCAGTAAAGTTCTCTGACAGGGGCCCTCCAGATCCCAATATCTCAAATTTGTGGTTACTTTTCATAGAACCAGCAGCAGTGCCAGGTCGGGAACGGCTCATCTTGGATTTTTCCTTTTGTATAGTCATCTGTTGCATCTTTTCCATTTGTATCAAACGAGAGACTATGGGTGCAACTGAAGAGTCTTGCAGGTGTAATTTCTTTATGCTGTCCAATGAAAGCAAGGTTCCTGCTTTGTCTAAACTTCTTAAAGATGCAGGGAGAAACTCTGGGTAGGAAAATTTACAGGTGTCTGAGTCTGAATTCAGGACAGAATCATCATCATCATCAAATGCCTCTGGTCGCAATTTGAGTGTAACTGGACTACTACAGTTTTGAACCATACTATCTCCCTTTTCGTAATCTGATAAATCACTGTCATCTGAGGTGAGGTCCAGATTGATATTGCTGTGTTTGTCTGTTGATACATTTCTAATAAACTTGCCTCTGACTTCCTCAAAGCTGCCTGGGCCTGATGAGGCAGTAGAATCACTGGTTCTTTCTTGGATATCCCTTGTTTCTTCTCTTTCATGTAATCTGAGAGGTATATCCTTTGGTGCAAAAAAGCCATTTTCTCTTTGATAGAGGGATGGAGTGAAGCATTTAGTTCTAATCAAGTTGCAGTAGATTATTGAATTTGTGCAGTTCACCAGACTGGTTTGCTGATTTTGCAGATGGCGTGAACTGAAAGTACATGACAAAAACTCATTAAGAATGTTAACTGAGAGGGGGATAGTGCTATATTGCACATCCTGCAAAAATAGAATTCATACACAAAGTGATACAAATTTTATAAATGATCTAAATTAGTGTATTTGATTTAAATATCGCCAGTCACATTGAAATGATCTCTTGGTTGCCATGATTCCAATGAATGGTCACAGAGGTTACCCTAAAAGGTTAAATGGAATAGGCTATGCATGCTTTACAAGGGGTTCAGCATGAACAACGTATAGGTTAAACAAAAGTGGATTAGTTCATATTCTGTACTAATGGGTAAAAAGAAATATACACTCATTAAAGAACCAGTTGAAACTTACAGGTCAACTAATAAAGACTATAACACTGTTCTATGTAAAGTATCTGTGGTATAGTATGCACAAGCCTTTAAAAAAGGATTACCACTGAACATATTTCAGAACAACCTACCATGAGGGAGATTCCCAATTGCTATAACCCCTGTTGGAATGAGGTCCCGAGTATTCATTTGAATGGAGTTTGGGAGGGAAAATCTAGGACAAAAAATAAAATGCAAGTCTTTACAGGAAACTGAGCACTTTTTAGCCAGCTATGAATTTCGTTAACAATATCACATTTAAAATAGAGAGCAGTTTGCATTTAAACTCAAATGAATATGGGATTCCATGAGCCAATGGAAAATGCACTGAACCCCAGCAGAAGAGGAGTACATTTGTTAATAATGAGAAAAAACATTTGTTTCTTGTTTTTTAACAGTTTTAATAAGTTTTTGAATTTTAGATTCCAAAGTTTTCCAAAGCAGCTTTCAAACAGCTTTTCAATGTGAATATGCAAATAGCAGAGGTGTAAGAACATTACTTGTGGTGAAAGGCTTCACAAGCTAAAACTGCACTTTTCCAATACACAGTTTTGTGGTTAAAAAGCACTTGATATTACATTAAAACAGACCTATTGGCTCATTTGTTGTTTTTTTCATAAAACTACTGAAACAGCCAGTGAAATTGAAAAATTTTGCTTTATACCAAGCGGCTTTAAAAATTCAGCAAATGAAAGTTGTAACCATTCTAACCACTTTATGTAGTAGAAATGTTCCATTTCTATGTAAAAAATATCAATCAAGCCCATCAAATATGCAGTGTCTTACATTTAAATATATTTTTATTCCCACTTCTAGCCAATTTGTCACGGAACTGTTCATGCTTGTGGTTATCAAGGTTTCATTTCATTGCTTCAGTACTTCACATTAGTGAGTTAATGTGACAAGGCAATAGTGATTGCTGGAAAACAAATAAAACTACAATCTCAATTTGGATATGCAAGTCCAGCATGTCCAGCCTTTCATGCCAAACCTTTCACCAAGTTTTCAAAATCTACCTTATACCATTAAAAATCTAATAAATGTTTTTTTTTTGACAATTTAAGGTCCATTCAGTCTCTTAGTCTTGCTATTAGGATTCTACTGGGACCTGCCTGCTCATTTTTATCTGAGACATTAAAACTTTTTTTTTTCCCTCTTACTCCATCAGAAAGCAAATTTAGTTGCTCACAGATGGTTAATTGCTATCTGAAGAGCTACAGTCAAAATATTAAAGTGAAGCTTTGTAACACTAAATCACCTTTGGAGTCTCCTAAGAATTCATTGAGGAGTGAAAGTTATAAATAAACTGAATACCTTTGGCCTCCTGTTGCATTTCCTGGACATACTGAGCTCTTCCAGCTGACGGAGCAACAACCTGTACCTCTCTTGAGAAAAAGAAAGGTTCTAGAGGAAGAGAAAAAGATTATTTTTTGTTGAAAGGAATGCTAAATAACATTCTGAAAAGAATATACAATGTACTCATACTGTAACAGTGACCCACAAAATATCATCATCAAGCACTGCATATGCATTTTCAAATAAAGTTCTCCCATTAAGTGAGATAGAACTATTTGTAATGCTTTGAGATGGTGGATCTATGTCAACCCGTCAAAGGAGCAAAAAATGTTCCATTCCAAGTTCATTCACTCATTTTCTAACTGCTTTATGCAATACAGGGTCGTTGGGGAGCTGGAGCCTAACAAACTGCACACAAGGAGCAGGCAAGGAATTTAACCCAGGGCCTCAGCAATGCCCCCTCCACAAATTACTAGTTAATGGTTAATTCCACACACTGTCAGCTAAAATGTTGTTGTTGTGTTTTTTTTACTTTTCTGCATGGCTTTAACTTTTGCTTTATATAGGCAAGTGCCACCTCCATACTAGAATGACAACAAAAGATTTCCATTTATATTATATTGTATATGAGGAATATTTGTCCTCTGGTTAGAGTAGAGACTGCAGTAAATCATTCCATTTATATACCATGCTATTTATGTTTCTGGAGAATAACAGAATATACTGTACTAGCACCATGGGTGTCTGGCAGTCTGGAGTAGAAAAAAATCTTTAGTAATTAACCGTAAAGAGTTTTTATATCCAATTCAAAGCGCTGATATAGAGGAGTTTGTGCAGTTGACTAACGACTACAACGAATTCTAGCAATGGTATTACAGATACACAATTAAGACTTAAAGAAGTCTACTTTTGATTTGTACTGCACGAACATTTAATACCTTTCATAAATTTAATTTCGTTTTGTTTTTAAAGTTGTATTGACTTTAAAAGCTCAAGCATTTAAGCACTTTAAAATGACTACGTAATAATGTGAAGTATTTCATTCTTTCTTTAAAAATAAATTCAAAAGTGGTAATATAAAAAAAGACTATAAATAGTGCTGTTCGATGATTTTGTACATTTAAGTTGTGAACTGCTCTTGCAATGCTCAAATTCAATTAAAAATACAACTATGAAGCTCCGTACAGTACGTCTCGACTAGGAACCTGTATACATTTAAAAGTAATTAAATACATTAATCAAGGAACTAATCAATTTAAGAAATAAAAAAAATCTGAGTTTCTATTTCTCCTGTCGAAGTAATGATAGCGCCCTTCTCTTGTTTTCGAGTTCCCCCCCTATTTTTACGTTTACGTTTACACCGTATTTGCGGACAGCAAATTCGTGCCTGTTGAGAAGTGTCTCTGTAGGAATCGTAGGCCATCAACTTTTCTACTACTTACACCTACAACCTTCTGTCCTCCGTTTGTCAAAGAAGTCCGGTCCTTTTCAGAATAGCTGGATGTGGCCAGGCAGTTGCATTCGTTGCTTCCGTGCATTCTGAAATGACCCAATTAATTTAAAAAAAAAGTTACACTGACAGGTCGCAGACCACTGCGTCTCAATTGTTTCTTGAACTGGTTATACAGCCTTACGATCACCAGCTGTCTCTAAGTAACACACGACACTACGGCTTGACTAAAAATAATAACGTCTCAGATTACTATCCCTTTGCATTCTGCATTTAGCATAATGCTTATTATTGAGACAGCTTGCCCATTGAATCCATTATACTGTTGGTGGTTTAACAGAAATGTACCTTTAAGATATTGCAGTTTAACAGTATAGAATACATGGGAAATGGCCCACACGATCCCTTTTCTCTCCCTGCAGAAATAAGGATGACTGATACCATGACAACGACAATCCGCAGCCTCTGAGGAGTTCATGAATGAACTGCAAACGCAGCAGCTATTAAAAACCAGAGCTTTAACAGAAGCAATCGTAAATTGAATTGTTTAAACCGTTAAGTATTGGATATTAACGTACTGTATGCACACACAGTATATTAAGTCTGTCTGAATTAACATACGGTCAAATATCAATTTAATTTAAGATTCTAAAATGCTTCCAAATTAGCAGACACAAACACATACAGAGTACGTAAAGAACAGTCTGCCTCTTAACCCATAGTTTTAAGACGAAATTCAAAACCTATTCTGTTGCGTTGGCATGGAGATTTACGGAAAATGAAATTATAAACTGTCAATTTAATAACGGGATTATTATGCAATTGAATTACAAGAGCTATGCAACTACAAAATAGACTTGTAACTTAACTAGGTGTCTAATACAGTGCTAAATAAAAATGACAGATTTTAGTAGTCGACATTCCCACCTATAATATTTGCAAGCCCTTTTTATTCATAGCTCTGAGTTTATATATTAATTACTCGTCTTTACATGAATCGACGATATATTAAAATCTCCATTAGTCAAACGTGGAAATCACAGTGTGTGTTGTTACAATACCACAGTTTATGCACAAGTCAGTTTGGTTACCATGGTATATGCATGTCGCGACGCGATGAAGCAGTGTGAGAATTTTAACTATTAAGGGGAATTTCGTGACACACTTGCGGATCTTCTGATTGAGAAATTATATCAATTTAATACAATAACTACTGTGCCAGACAATGTAACACGCTGTAATTTTCAAAGTCAGCTCTTGACAAAAACTTACTAGAAAACTGGTTAAAACAGAAAAACGAAAACTACGAAGTCGTCCGCGAATTTTCATCAGAAATGTCACGGACTTCTAGTTGTATAATTCTTAGGATTATTTTTCCAAACTTTGGTGTGATGTAAAGAATAATAATACAAAAAACGCAAGCTCAAATACTTTTATTAAACGCAAGATGTATCTATGCTACCTTGGCCTGTAATATGTAGAAAATGGAATAAAACAATGTATCTGTATATAATTCAGTAAACACGAGAATGTTACAATGAATTTTAAACTTCACTTTCCTTTTTCCACCGCATGTAATACAGAATATAAACTCATTTTAATACCAGAAATACTTACATATATCCATATGAACTGATCTGAGCAGAGCCTGCTGTAGTACGTGATGAAGGATCCAAACAGATTGAAAAAGGAGAATGCAACAATCTCTCCTTTTTGTTCTGCCCTAGAAAAGGCCTTGTGGTCCCTTCTGTGCAGGTAGGTCTTACCGAGTTGTGGTCATGCAGCCAACCATTTTTCAAAAGCATGCAGTTCTGTCCTGTTTGAAAGGAACTGTGCAATACCACAGTTGCTTTGGGTAAAAGCAGTTGCTTCTTTATGGTTTTAGGCTCGATTTTTTAAAATCCCCACAGAACAAGACAAAAATCTCACTGAGCCATGTCAGGTTCTACAAATCTAACCATGTACAGTAGTTAATGATATACCTAAGTTTGCAAGTATCAACAAGCAAGGAACAGGGGATTTCATCAGAAAGAAATAAAACAGTCAAATGTAGTACACTTTGAAACTATATTAAGGAGAATTAGTTCCAGAAGTCACGGTCTATAGTAAGCAGCAAAATGTCAAATATTGTCTTGATTTACCACGGTGATCTTTTTAATATTAAAATGCTGACCAAGAGATGCTCTTTTATGTTAAATACATTTGTACTTTTTGTACCGATGTATGCGTTTTGCACCTTATTGACATTTTGAATACAGTACATTTTAATTGTTCAATGAACTATTGAATTAATCAATAAACATTTATGACTTTATGGTTTTTAAAATGTATAACCCACTATACAGTTTATACAGTTATACAGTCCAGGAGGTGGATTAAATCATTGTAATCTAGAGATGGTACCGTCTGCACAAAAGATACTGGGGCTTAAGTCACCAAGCCAAAAGAGCTGCAATATATACATAGTAAAAGAAGCACTCACATTTTATCTTGTATTCAGAAAAGGTTGTCTTCATTCAAATGTATATAGTACATTTTAGTTGAAAAAAAAAACAAACTGAACATTATTACAATGTGGAATACAAAGGTTCATAAAACTGCCAGACAAATCGACTATAGTGATAACTAAGAACTAATTTAAGTACTTTTTGCAAACAGTTAATTACTTTAATCCTGAATTGGACAGAGGGCATTGCTTAAAGAACATTGTGGCAACTCTTTACATTCATTACCTTATAATATTTACCTTGAAATATCTTTTGATCATATTTTTTTAAGATAACGCTAAGTGTTACCTAGTGTTCGCATATCAGACATTACATTGGCCTGCATACTTCAAAAAGTAAAAAAAAACACAGGGTACAACTATTTTTAAACACAGCTCCACTGTAAAAAGAAACTGTAAAATGTATAAATGGACAGGCGTTTCTACAAATTGTGTTTTTTTAAAAACAATTATGACTTTCTTCATAGTTAAACAAGTAAACATAGAGTGGAAGGCACTACACTTTAATATGCAAATAGTAGTGAGTAGGTTCATTATTCTTTCAGAAAGCTGCTTAACAAGTGGACTTTTGTCCTGCCACGGAATTACAGCTTTTGCGCATGTGAAAACCTGCTATTGCTCACTACAACTTTGACTTTGCTTGAAAGAAGCTCATAATTGCATTCATGCACTCATCAGAGAGCCATCTCTCCACGAGTCTCTCACACTCCTGGTTATTGACAAGGTGTAGTTTCTCCTTTTCAACCCCCCGGATCAGCTGTTTGGAAAAGGCCAAAGACTGGAGGAAAAAAAGGAAAAACATCATATTCTTAGAGCACAAAAGACACAAAGACAAAAAAGGTTTAAAAGATGAGTGGTATTTGCCATTTCTAAGCTACTGCTTAGGCCAACAGAATATATACTTCTAGAATATATACATATAGAATTATGAGTTGTCTACTAACAAATGTTCCACGTTATTTTGACATCGGTATCTCATACAAATGGAAGTCGACAATACAAATATCAGTGGTATTAAAAAAATGCATAAAGTCTCGCAACAACCAAAGGGGAAACCTAATTTTATCTGCTCCGTGTTAATCTAAATTGAACACAAGATGTGGATATTGTGCAGTAATTGTCAAGACAGAGCTATATTTTCAGTCAAGTTTGAGCCATATTTCAGAATGTTCAATGCATTTAGGTAGTAATATAGTGAATATCAGTACACAATTCTGGAAAAGGCCAAGGCTTCTCTCTGCATCACAAATCCAATGCATTAAAAGTTGTTGTATTTAGTGGAAGAAATCAAAGACTACAGGCAGTTGCATGAATATAGAATAATACACCTGAATGCATTAAATAAGGTTTTGATCTTTAAGCCCAATTTGGTACATGGTATAAAATCCTTGCATAAGACCGACAAAGATAGTGTTCACATGTCTGTGAGGAACAAATAACAGAGGATGTAGATGGTATAAGCAAATTGAAATGTTTGAAAATGATTTGTTTCCCTTTCTTCGAAAAGCAACAGAATCGAACAGAACGAACTAACAAAAGAAAACACCTACATTTTTGGGAAGCTTGGCGTACTCTTTCAGCCGAGTCCACACCTCCTTCTGAAAAGTGCTGTCTGGAAAGACCTCAGTGACCAGGCCCAGGTTACAAGCTTCATGGGCTGTGAGCTTCTTATTGAACAGCAGCATCTCACTGGCCTGAGAGCAGCAGAGCCACACAGGTTACTCGGGAATATCAGGATACTAATTCTCATTGTAGTAACTCTTACCAACTACTGTACATTTATCCTCATCAATTACATATTGCATGGGATTCCCAATTTCATTCAAAGTGAATCTTACTACAGATAAATTAATTTGTAAAGTATATAAGAGCGTATCAGTGATCCAAACTTTTCTTATACTTTCCTTTTTTTATCCAGTGAGCTTACTGCTGCCATCTCAGTATTTTTGTGGGTGGATATTTATTCCGGGTGGATATTTATTCCTGTGATTTCTCAATGAAAATAAATGTTTTCTTATATATATATACTTGGTCTAAACTTACATATGGAGTAAAACAACTGATATACAGTTTGCAAGTCCTACAAAATGCTGCTCCATACTGATAAATACTGTATCACCCAAATTTTATAACATATTAAAACAAGCAGCTGTGCTCTATAAATAATATGTATACCACACAACATCGATGATAAAACAGAACAGATCCGAACCAAAGGTAATACATAATATATGCATTATAATTAATCCATTATAAACAGCATGATAAATGCAGAAAGCTTGTACGTGTACCACCCGGTATGGAGAATTTGTGAATTTCCTAATTTAATCTGTATTATGTCATGCCAGTGTTTTCCTTGTAGTATTGTTAATCCCAGGTATTGTTAAAAAGAAAATACATCTCAACAATCTTCCCACATGATTAAACAATAATCCCTTCTCTGTAATTTGACATCTGTTACTATAAGTGCTGGTGTAAAAATAAAACCTGTCACAGACAGAATGGACTTTCAATGCTTGTGGTTCTGCCTCATTAACAGGAAAGATGACTGGTCTCACCTTTGCGTTGCCCATGATCTTGGGAAAGACGTAAGAGGAACATCCTTCTGGACTCTGACCTAGCTGGCTAAAGGGTGTGTGAAATGTAGCCTGGTTGGAACAGAAGCAGAGTTATATAGGATGTTCTGCACAACAGAAATATACCAAAAATGGTCTGCATCACCTTTTATTTGCATCAAGACTGACACATTTTAATGCCTTTTCTCTTATGGTATACACATATGGGTATCTCAGTTTAAGGAAAAGTTCCCTGCACCCCTGTAATTCATAACTTTGTAAATTAAAAAGGGAACTGCAATGCTATTTTTATCTATCCGGGTTAGAATGAATCAGCACTGATTAGTGCATTTCAAACCACAATAAAAGTAAAATGTACACAGTAACATGTAAAACCTCCAATTTACATCACAAAATAGATTACATTTCCAAGTATGTACAGAACAAGGCAACAAAACGTCTGGTGAGATGAAGTGGCAATAACAGATACTGTAAATTAATAGACAATGTAATAGACATTGTAAACAAGCAGGCTTGTGAATACATCTCTTTTGATCCAATAGAAATATTGCTGTCAGCTTCGAGACGGTTTTGTTGTTAAATGGAACTTAATCGTTAACTCTATGAAGATTACTTCGGAATACTTCTGTCTGCTGCACAACATGTACTTACTTGCTCACACATCACATTACATTAGTCATTACAGTGACTAGTGAGCAGGAAGGACCACTTCACATCGCACCTTGCGTGAACTCTCTCGCCCGTGGGGAGACCAGGGCTTTGCGACAACATGATGACAAAGTACTTTCAGAAAGTTCACGACTTTGTGCTTAATTCGAAATTTGTACAAATCTATACCACAAAATTCATTTTGTGTCATTCTTAACCCAATAGGCAGTGGAACGGGAAATGCTTTAGAGATGGGACTAATACTAAAACCTGAGCGGATTTTATGGCAACATACCCTCCCGTCATGTGAGAGTTGGTTTGCGTTTGCTTTTTAATCTGTCCGGGACATTACACTCCATTACAATCAAATTCTCCTTTGCAGGGCTGCTCATCCCAAAAAGCACAAACACAGCATCTCAAGAAAACCTACCCTGTCGGTGGCGTAGACTACATCAAAGAGTCCGAGCAAGGTGACTACAACTCCTACGGCAGGGCCATTAACCACAGCAATCAGAGGCTTAGGAAAGTCAATGAAAGCCTTGACAAATTCTCTGCAAACAAGAGTGAATTCAAGGAAAAAAAAAAACACAAAGGGGACTTTCAGACACAAGAAAACCATCAGGCCGTTGCTTGAAAATACTGGTCTGTGAATAACATCACTCCTTATACACATTCCTTTCCTCTGATCATTATTGAAATTTCAGCTTTTGTTGATGTAAAGGCTGCAATCTTTCTTTTTTTCACCTTTAATAAGATCTTGTAACCAACAATAATTAAGTGAAAAACAAATGTATCATTTTTAGGAAAAATAATTAAAAATAAAAAACTTTCAATGCCTTGGTTGCATATGTGTGCACACCCTTTACATCAGCCTTTACATCAACAAAAGCTGAAATTTCAATGAGGGTGTGTAGACTTTTGATATTCACTGTGTTTCAGAATAGTCTGAAAACCTGACTGCTACCCCATACTACTTTCAGCTACAACACAGGCAAGCCACGACCTGTATATGTACAGTGCGTAAGATCAATGCAGATTCTAATAAATCAAGCAAGGTTTTCCTATTATTGGTGTTTGGTAACAATAAAAATGCACTGATTGAAAAAGAAGGAACTATAGGAATAAATAGGAACTATTTTCATGGCAATCAAAGTTATCAAATGGTTCTTTTCCATTTCAATAAATACTGCCTACAAAAGATTTGGATAATTAGGATATAAAACTAATTGCATATTATCAAAATAATGTTTTGGGACATTTTCAACTATATACAATGCTATTTATTTTAAAAATCATCATTTTAAAATGTCCAAGGGTTTTGGAGTTTTATCTTCAAATTTTGACAACTGCTTGATGGAAACAGTTTAAAGTTTTAATTCTGGAACAAAAACATATGGGAATCACTCTTCATAGATAACAAACAAGTTAATGCCAAATGATATGGAGATATAAAATTATATAGACAGTTTTAACTAATTTTGTTACATGTTAGTCTAAAAGTATTTAAATATTCTAAGAAATCTGTAATGGAGAAAGGAAAGAAATGTTACTTATATTACTACAGAACACGTTACACAAAGGCCCTGTGCATGATCTTCTAAAAGCAGCAATATGTAAAAATCACTGACTCCTTAATTGGTTCTTACCTGAGTAGGTCTCCTGAATCCTTTGCCATTTTCTCTACACCTCCAGCTGGAATGTTTGTGAAGTTATTCAGGTCATTTCCACTGGAATAAAAATTACCACTGCCTAGTCCATAAGCAAAAAGAAAGCAAAATAAGTGCCCTTGCAAACATAAATGGTTCAACTACTCTCGGCTACTGCCCGACGGGTCATTTTTAAGATAAACAGAGAAAAACACACCACATAAACCTCACTCTCTCATTCCAGTCACTATTCTAGCCTGGAAAAGATGAAGAAACCACAGACATTTTCAGACTGGTATGACGATCATTGAGCCACTTGTTATTTTTCCACACTGTATGCACACTGAGGGCTGAGCCGTGACTGTAGCTGAAACAGACTTTACAAGCAGCACGCAGGCTGTCAACACACCAAGATCAGCAAGAGTCTTGTTCGGGACCTGGCTAACTGTGGACACCCTGAGCCCATGATCAATGTCAGCTAGTCTAACAGCCTAGAGCCAGTAACCTCCAGGATTCTGAGCACACTAGAAGCAAAGCATGGTTTTGGCACTCCTGCCATGAAGAAGTCAAACTATGGTTGATTAAGAGAGCCTGTCTATCCAAACATGAAAAAATTACTGAAAATATTGTGCCCTTTGGTTTTTACATCATGGTAGCATAGTGGTTAGCATTTCTGCCTTACAGTGCTGGGGCCCTGGTTTCAATTCTGCACTTGGTGTGCTACCTGCACGTGTTTGTGTGTTCTCCCCATGTTTGTGTGGGTTTCCTCCTGGTGCACTGGTTTAAAGCCACAGTAAAAAAAAAAAGACATAGGTAGACTAATTGTCTTCTGGGAAAACTGGACCTGATGCAAGTGCCCTGTGATGGACTGGCGTCGTTAAGGGCGTATCCAGCCTTGCACTGGCTTGAAAAAAATTGCCCCATGACCCTTAACCGAATGAAGAGGATAGAAAATGGATGGACAAATTCTTTACACAACACTATACTATTGTAATGGAAACAGAAATTGCAAGAACTTAATTCTACAGCGAATTAGCAACACACCGTGAAATACTGGTGAGCAACAGATGTCTCTCCATAGTCTTTATCTGGGAGATCTTCCCTGTCATTAAATATCCTGGCAATAAGATACTGTCTGGTAAGGCAAGGCAGAGGTTTGATTACTTGAGCTCTATCTTGGATCATCAGCTTCACAATACTTCTGCAATGTGTTGTGTTTTGGTTCAAAGGGAAGAAAGGCTACGTTTCTAAGCTTGGACAAAATTTACTGACCATTAATGGTCAGCATGGTCCTTTTTACATAGTCACAAAATCTGAAATCAGAGTTCTTAATTGTAGAAGGAATGAAATATGGTGTGCAAAACAATTTGCAGTATACTATACAAATGTAAAGCTTTGTAAAACTTATTAACAGTTTCTATAGATCATTACATTTTAGAGTTTTATCTGTTTGCATCATTAAGGCATAGAGGATCTTATACCAACTCAGCATGTGAATTATAGGGAGCTGAACCTTGTCAGTAATACTGGATATACTCCCTACCACAGAATGAGCAGTGAAGCAGCACGGTGAGCTGGAAAATGATCCTAACTGACTCTTTGAATTAATGTTCTTGGCTCCAATACACCAAGATCAAAAGGTGAGGACAAGAATGGTACCTGTCAGTACAGTTATGACACAGTCATTATTAGCTGCCAGCTCCAGGGCTCGTTTAATTTCGTTGTACATCTGCAATAAAGAAGGAAAGGGGCATTGAACACAAGTTCAAGGACCAATGAAACTGATCAGACAGGTATGAACAGATGGTGTGCTCATACAGGATGACATGTTCTAAAGCAAATAGTCACTGAAAGAGGTGCCAATCTAGCGAAACAAAACAATACATGGGGGAAGAAAGTTTAACTCTTAGCCATAGAGTAAAGTTGTGAATTTATCACAGAAAGTGCAAAATTTAATATATACCTAACCTTGTTTATAGTTGCGACAACCTTTATTGTAACTATAGTTTTTGTACTCCTGTTGTAAAGTAGTATGAAGAAATAAACAGAAAAGTGACCATCACTTTCATACAGAGTGATTGGTACGCCTCCTCTATCCAATTAGTGATTATCCTTGTTAAATACGGAAAGGAGGACCCAAAGGAACACAGCCCAAGAGTTGGTTATTGTATGTATAGAGAAAATTAAATGCTATGCAGCTAGTAATATTAAAAGTTTCCATTACTGCTACTGTACTTGCAAGGGTGACTGAAAGAGATTATAGATATTTTACAAATAATGGCAAGGTTGTTCAATTTCATAAATGAGCCTTTACTGCTCTTTAGCAAGTGTAAATTATGCATTATTAGCTACTCTTCACAGCTCAAGAAACGTGAAGACAGAGGTCCACAAATTCTTTATATTTATGACTGCTTGAAAATGACAACTTTGCAAAGGAGTGACATCTTCATCTAAAAAATCATGATTATTACAGCATTAATAATAAGGTATTTGTCTTCAGTCATATCAAAAGGGCTGCAAGGTATCATTTACATCACCCACACACAAATTAAAAGTACTTTTATCCTGACATTTTGATTTGGGATTCATTTAATTTTACATCTGATTTAAATGTACCTTGTTATAAAAGGACTAATTCAATTACAAACAGAATAATAGCTATACAAGCCACCCCAATAATAGAAAAATATGATAAAAAATTACCTTCTGTAGGTCCAACTTACCCAAAAATGTTTTAGAACATATGCTTTATAAAGTTTAATAAAATGTCTCTGTGTTTTGAAAACCACACATATTCAATACATGAACGCTCTTTGATTTAATATGAATATCAGGCTTGGATGAAAATATACTACGCATGAGATCCAAGATCATATGTCACACTAACCTTTATGTGTCATGATAAGCCTGCAAGTCTGATTTCAGTAATGGGGAAAATGGACAAAACTTTGAAGACTGGACTTGTAGCTTTTACAACTTCTTAAAGTTGCTCTGCTTATCAAATGAAAAGTATATTACTATCATATTAATAATATGGACAGTATAATAACGTTTAAATGCCTGAAAAATGTCCTCTTCAGTCATATTTCTTACCTAAATGCTTGCAGCTCTAAGTGTGTGGAAGGTGTTGTAAGTCCATTTTAAAACATTGTTAATATTTTATAGAGGAGTCATATGTTTCTCATGTGCCCCACGTCTCCCTGTTCTCCAAAGTAGAAAAGTCTGTTAAGTTGCTATTTTTTGGGGGGACAGCTTGCTTCTACATTACCACTATACATGAGGGGAGATTTACCTGTGTAAATGTCACAATGTTCTCAGCTTAAGACCCTCTGTGGTCCCCGAAACCTTGGAATTAACTTAACATTAACCACATCTGGTTTTCCTGTTCAACTCTGCCTTACCAAGACAGTAATGGCGTTCTTCTTCTCTGGTCTGTTCATGACGATGGTAGTGATGTTGTCCTCCGTGGTCACCAGCAGTGTCTCAAACGTAGCCTGGCCCCCCGTGGAGGAAGCTTTTGGCTGCGCCGGTGTTTCTGCAGCCACCAGGGACTCTACAAGGTCTACGTACTTCTGCCTGGCCTCCTCCTGGTACCAGCAAGGGTGAAACAGCTAGTTCATTTTCACGCTCTTTACTGAACAGTAAAAATAATACCAGTCCAGCTTTGCTTGGTAATCAAAGAACTGAAAATATTGTTTAATACAGCTCCCAGTTAAATCGGAAACCACAAGAAGAAACACTGCCAGCACCGCCTTGTAATGTCAGGATTCTGGCTCCGCTGTCCCACCCAGGATCAATGCAACAGTTAGATCCTGCAAAAGTGTTTAAATCAGGAAACTTAGACACTGCATTTAAAGTGAGTCATGAAGTATAAAAATATTAATAACAACAACTTGAATTTGCATAGTGCCTTTCATTTTAGAGGACCCCACTGCACATATAGGTGGGGATTCAGTTTATCCACAACAGAAGGGCAACACACATCCACACTGAGAAATTATTTCATTAAATAAATTAAGGGGGGAAAATAGGGAGGGCAGTGAATTTTTGAGAAGGAGGATAAACTTACTTGACTCAGGTGCAGCACAGTATATAGCAAGTCTATAGGATGATGGTTTCCCTCGGTTTATCTATCTGACTGCATATGCTAAAGTAATTCCCTTCTCCTCTGTAAGGGACCAGAAATAAATAATGTCTGGAATAAGACTGGAGTGATTGTATATATATAGCCTCTGGATACGTGGTAGTGCCATGGCTGTTCTGAATCCTGATTTACACTGCACGATTTTGAACATTCTTATATTATGTACTCAAACCACAGCTTATGATTTGCAACTCACAGAAATTTCTTTAATTGTTTTAAAAAGTAAGGCCCTCATGTGGCACACTTACAGCAAATGAATGTTACGTTACTGAAAAACTTGATTTAACCAAGTCTGTGTGTTTTGATGAAGACAATCATATGCCTACAGGATCTACAAAACTGTCTGGAGTACAGAGAACCTGCGTCCCGCATGTGAAGAAATGCAAGGCAAAGCAGTAGGAAAAGAAGTCTTCATTTCTCTAGATGTCCCTTCACCCACATCTTCTGCAGAATCTAGTGCTTCCTCTTTGCCCCCTTCTTCTATTTCTCTCATTCTTGCAATATGAAAAAGAAATCTGATTATTTCTAAAGCCTGAAGAACAGTAAATGATAATAGTTTGATACTCACCGGTGATAGACTGTCAAGAGACTTCCAGGCATCCCACTTGGCCTTGTTGACGAAGTCCAGCATGCTTGGCTTTGGAATATTGCAGGGACCCTGCATGGCCTAGACATATAGAACAAGCAAAACAATCAATTAGCCATTCGGCTCTCAAAGAGATAGCATATCTTTTTCCATTTCAAACAACTGAGAAGAGCAAGCAGGGCTACAACATAAGATTAAGGCATCAAAAGAAGACCTGACCCAGGTGACCCAACCCAACAAGGCCTTAGGCATGTAGAAAACCACAAGAGTTTCTGCTGCGCAGCAGGATAATGAACTCCTGACCATCTCTAAGGCCCACTCAGATGGAGATCAGTGTGACGTGACTAATGACATGGCTCAAATACAAACCTGACTTCTAGATTATGGGACCCAAATACACGGTAAGCATAGATCTTTACTAGTTCAGCTACTCAGAATATCCACTTTAGAGAGTGAAACCTCAGTAGTAGAGTCGCACTACTTGAGCAGTACTTTTTGTGCTGTACTGAAACAGAAAGCCGTGGGTGATGCCAATCCAAGCATCTACAATTCTGTAATAGATCTAGATGACCCCATTCTTGTGTTATATATGGAAATGGACAAATATCAAAATAATCCACAAAGACACATTACTTCTAACGACAGTAAGTTCAGTAAATATAAGTCTACAGTATGTGCAATAGAAAGGAAAACCACAAGCATTGGAAATTCATGTGTTGCACTAGTGTAGTATTTAGACTTTGATCGAGGAGTGTTATTCTTGCAAAGCAACAAAAAAATAGAGAAAAACATATTAGCCTTTAATCCAGAAATAAGTACTTGTGTTACTTATTTTCCATAATATATGCACTAATTTTGATAAATATGAACATTTACTAAGCAGAGTAGTAGTAGTAGTAGTAGTAGTAGTAGTAGTAGTAGTAGTAGTAGTAGAGGAATTTATTGCTATATGTACACACACATTGGAATTCTTAACAGTGCTGATCTCTCAGGACACACACGGTACAACAGACAACACCACACAATGCAGACAGTACCTAATAAATAATAACAACAGAAACAATAAATATGTTGTGGGACAATAAATATGTAGTAACGAGAAAAAAATGGTAGACCATGCAAAAAGTGTGTAGTGCAGATGTGTAATGAGTCTGAATGGAAGCATGCGTACATTGTCCAAGTTGTGTTTTTGTTGGCTCAAGTGCCAAACAGAGGACAGGCAAGCCCCACTGGTACTGTAGCTTCACTCTGCTCAGACACCGGGACTCGAGTATGGAAAACAATACTCACAAGCCTGATCCAGCTCTGCCCTGTGTGAGTGGTTTTCAGTCAGTTTTGGTCTGCTGCTAGTGTGCTCCCTCCTGCTACTAATGACAAGCCCTTTAAAAACACAACTATGAGGTGCGAGTATCACCTGTTTAAAAAGTGCATATATTTTCAGTTTGACTTCATTGCCAGGGTCCTTTTTCAGTTTGCTGAGCTTGTCCTTGGCGTGATTAAAGTCCTCGACAGTTGCCCCCATTAAGGCCCCAGTTGTATGAAGCTGAAGTGCTGGTAAGCGAAAGGACTGAAACAGTCTGACAGAAAGAAAAGAAAGACAGTATTTAGAAAGTATTTAAAACATTTTGAATATTCTAATCAATATTTACAGAGATGCAGTACACTGCACTGTGTTGGCAAACCAATCATGGCTGTTAAATAAAAAAATATTTGAAATGCATGTGGAATAATAATCAGTGTAGACCCTAAAGGCTGTTACAAACATATAAAGCTTACCTTATTTCACCAGTCCTGTCAGGCCTACATATTTTATAGGAGGAATCATTTTAGTTGTTTCTTAGAGGATCTAAAAAAATTAGCTTTAACAGGGGTGGTCGGATGGTTCAACAGATAAACAACCTTGTTCCTCTTAGGTGCGCCTAAATTTATCACTCTTAATTTCCACATTTAGGCCCCAGTCTCCGTAGCATTATGGTTGAATCGGTAACTTCAGCTGACATTTCAGAGCCTGACAAATCTACTAATTCGAGTAAATCACCGTTTCCAGACAAGGAAATATATGCACACGTCTTTGAACTCCTTCAGATTTTTCCTTTTTGAAAAGCGAAAACAATCATAGAAGACATTGTTTACTTTTCAAAAGCTAAATCTTCGAGACTGATACTATGTTTGCCACAGGGAAGCCATCGCGGTCTCTGAAAACGTTACGAGTTAATGAGTCAAACAAACAAAAAACTAACGATTTGTTTGCTTTAGAAATGTTTTAATAAAAACATAACCAAGCAAAAATACGTAAACTTGGATCTCGTACAATCAACCCATGCAGCATGTCAACCGTCATTCCAGCTGCTAACATTACAGCAAAACGTGCAAATAAAACTCCAAAACCTGCACAAACCGCGGCTGGACAAATATTCCACAATTTTAATTCACTCTTTCAACTCACCTCCCAGATTTCATGAAACGCCAGCTATAAAGCAGAGACACAGCTGCAGCCATACTATCGTCGAGGTCAGTGGGATAAAGTTCACCGGCAATCTAACAACCCATAGTCTTACCCCCTTTCTGTTCAACCCCTCCCTTCATTTCGTACAAGTCAAAGCTCAATTTATTGGCTCCCTCTGCTGGTCGGAGCACGCAGTCATTTTTACAGTGCAAATACAGTCTACACCTTCTGACAAAGCGTGGATAGTTAGCATCTGCACATTATAAGCATTCACAACTTCATGTTGAAGTTAGGAGCTCATGGTTTGGACAGCATTAGTATTCTACATGCAGATGTTGGAGTCCCTGAACACCAATCAACACCCGTTCTTCAATATTACAAAAGTCTGAGTGTCTCTTGTGAAAATTTAGAGTGTTACACGTATGTCTCTGCATTAATTTTTTCATTGTCTTTCACCTTAGCTGGCACAGTATGACAATGTTTTATTCAAAGTGAACATTACACTATTATGAAGAAGAATGGCCCTTCATGTTTGCAATCTTTCTCGTTTGCAATCTTCTTGTAACACCTGTGTGGTTCAGTATATTTACACCAATTTTAATGCAAAACATCAGCTATGCCTCAGCACAAATAAAAACAAGAAAAGTCTCTATGAGGTACATAGAATTAGATGTGTTCTTTTTATCTGACAGCAAACCAAGAGCTAGAAGTTTATTTATTACTTCAATATAAATAAACTATAATATAAAAGAAAAACAAAATAAATTTGAGACATTGGATCATTTGTTTTTTAAATCACTTTAAAGTTCTACAATAACAGGCCCATGAAACCAGACACAGACACACAATGGCTAAGGCAAGAAGGCCTGTTGTTAATTACAAATCTTGTTTTCCTCATAGGTTTCCGCATCCCTAAGAACATACAAATGTTTCCATTTGGTTATTTTGCCCATTTGGTTACTAGTAGCTTTTCAATTCAAGAATCTAGATAGCAGCAGTTGTAATAAAATTGATTGCATGTTTGGTGATCACTTATTCAAATCAGAAGGAGCAGCAGGTTAAAAATAAATTCCTGTTGGTCTTCACATAATACCTTAGTCCAGTTACTACTTACTGTAAATCTGTTTTTTATTCATTCAACATTTCTCAAATCATCTCAGACCACACACATACTTTACACTGTTTTGCTATATCTCGTAATCATATAATTAACCTTGTATGTGGAAACATATCAGACATTTACTGAAGTACCACATTGTAGCCTTCACTTGCATCAATTTTACTGTACAAAATTGGTTTTCAAAACATCAAGAAGGGTTTTAAACAAAACTTACATTTTTGAATCCATGTTTACTTATGATATTAGTACTGTAAGAACAATCTTCTTAATTTAACACTTAATATTTCTCCAGTAGCCTTACATGAAGTTAATGTGTGAAGGAGGTTTAAGATGGAGACCCATTAAAAACTAAACAGCAAACTAAACTGAGACAATAAACCAAACAGCTGCTCATTAAAGATCACAAGGCACTATTTAGGGATTTTAACCCTGGTGACCTTGTTAAATACCACTCTTGACTTGTAAAATCTGGCCTACCTAAAGTTTCCCCTTAGCTCTATTGAAGTGATTTGGGACCTTTGAGCTGAAAAATCTTCTTCTTCTTCTTTTTCATTTTTCACAGTCTTAGTCCCAGACTGTCCTGGGGTCAGCTGCTTTGGTTGCTCTTCTCCACTTGTCTCTGTCGAGCACATCTTCCTCACTCACTTCACATACCTCCATATCTTTTCTCACACAATCTATCCATCTCTTTCTAGTCCTGCCTCTTCCCCTGTTACCTTCCACCTCAAATTCCATTACCCTCTTTGTTACTTCCTCAACGTCCCTCCTCATGATATGTCCATACCACCGTAACCTTGCCTCTCGCATCTTCTCAACCACATCCACCACCCTACATCGTCTACGGATTTCTTCATTTCTGATTTTATCCTTCATTGAAATCTGCAGAATCCATCTCAACATCCTCATTTCAGTTCTTCTCATCAAGTTCTCTTCCCTCTTTCCAACTGCCAAACATTCAGCTCCATATAGTAGTACAGGTCTAATCACAGTCTTGTACATTTTGCACTTTAGCTTTCTAGGAATTTTCCTGTCACAGATTATTCCAGTTATTTCTCTCCACTTGTTCCATCCAGCTTTCACTCTTTGTTTTACTGCCTCCAGTGTTTCTCCTCCCTTTACCAGTTTTGATCCAAGGTATTTAAAGCCATCAACCTGTTTCAGTTTTCCTCCATTTGTCTCCTCAACATTGGTCATAGTATCTCCTCTTCTCTCCATTACCATTATTTCAGATTTTTCTGCATTCATTTTCAGTCCACCCTTTTCCAGACTCCTCTGCCATTTGAACACTTTCTCCTGTAGTTCTACTTCTGAATCTGCCATCAGTGCCACATCATCAGCAAAGATGAGTTCCCAAGGCACTTCTGTTCTTACCCCCTCTGTCAGTGTGTCAATAATGTTTAGTGCTTAGTGAAATCATTTATTGAAAGTGTTTTCACATACTGTCTTACCTGTCTGCGTGGCAACATCAGTACTGCAAATTGTAATACAGTAGGTGGTTAAAAACAGGTGGGAAAAATATTTGTGAAGATTAGTACTAAATTCATTGGGGCAAATCAAATCAATGTAAATGCCCATTTTGGAGCGTGTGGCACATCCCCTCCACAGTGAATTTACACTACTCCCATCTGGGAGACACCTTGGTGCCCATAGGAGTAACAATAAAAAGCACTAGAAATAGTTCATCCCTTAAGCAATCATGTTCTCAAACAATGTAAAGTAACTCTCTTATCTTCTGAAACACTGTTGTCCTGAACTCTTTGTTGGTGATGTCTGTTTTTGTTGTATTGTTCTGTTGGACTCTGCCATAGTACAAACTTCTCTCAGGGGACAATAAAGCTTGAAATGAATCAAATTACATTTTCAATACCATCCTGTCTTCTGTACCAGATGGACAGCTATGCAAATTTTGCAAAGTAGGGTGGATTTTGGCACTGCTCCTACCTGTTTTGTTGTTGCCAAGAAAGTTGCATAACTTCTTTGCTGACAGTGGGGGGAAAAAAACAGCAGCACAAGATTTACTCACAAATAAGTAGAATTAAGGAAACTAACAATACATAAGCCTCTTACATGGAAGTTACTCACACACTAGATTCCTACAAAACTACATCTGAAGTATACATTAAGTCACCGAGCATAAGTCCTGTGTAAACTCAGGAATTCTTAAAAAATGTTATTGTGTTTCGCTTTTCTCTGAGTTATTTCTTGTGGCATATAATCCTCATAAATGTAAAGGTCAAATAATATGTAACTGACAGTTATATATGCACATTTAGACTGTTTGCAGCATGATTAAATTGCTGCTGCTGTTTTCATCTAATTTCTATCATCCATGCATTTATAATAAACTGCATAATGGGTGGAGCAGTGGCTCTGTAGCTAAGGATCTGTGCCTGTGGCCGGAAGGCTGCTGGTTCAAATCCTGTGGCTGGCAGAGGAGTCCTACTCTGTTAGACCCCTGAGCAAGGCCCTTAACCCCTACTGCTCCAGGGGTGTTGTATAATGGCTGCCCCTGTGCTCTGACTCCAAGCTCTCCCTCTCTGTGTGTCTCATGAAGAGCAAGCTGGGGTATACAAAAAAAGACAAACTCCTAATGCAAGAAATTGTATATGGCCAATAAAGTGATCTCTTACCCAATACTGGGTTGCACTGTCTCAGAGCCCAGTCTGGCAGACAAGGCGTACAAGGCAGGATACACCCTGGAAGGAATGTCAGTCCATCACAGGATGTTTTAATTAGTTACATCAAGTTAACCAGCATGCACTAGGCCATTACATCGGTGAATCTCAAGTATCACTGCTTCATTTCTATGGATACCAGGACTTCACATATTTCCTCTAACACCACAGAGAAAGTAATGCTGGGAACAACAAAACAAAGCAGCAGGTGCTCTTGTCAACTTTATTGTTGTAACTGTGACCTTGAGATCATTCCAGTGCTACCAACAGAAATCAGAAAGCTATAAAGGTGCTTCAGGAACGTATGGTGGAAGGCAGTGTCCATTTCAAAATGGAATGCTCAGATGTTCTGTGGCACCTGTTTCAGACAGCAAAATACTGTAAAGACTGTGGAGACTTGACTGTCATATAGAGGCTCAAATTTATATTTTATTGGTTCTTAGCCTAATGCTGTTCAATACAATGCACATTGTTGTATGCAATATACTATAACGCTACGGGGTTCACGTGTGCGCCCTCGCCTGCTGCCGCATCAGGTCGGCCCCCCCACTGTCGGGGACGCGAACCCAGGCCTCCAGCGTCACTCAACAGGGACCCAGCCTGGTGAGCTAAAGAGAGATCGCCACCCAGCCCAGCGGCTGTGGCCCTGCTATTACAGGGAAGGGCGGTGACGTCACCGCTCTGGTAAACCGGCTCTTACGGCAGCTGTTTCTTAATCCAGTATTTTACAATATAATGGGGAGCAGCATATGCATTTTTTGGTTATAAACTTATTCAATGCTCAAAAAAATACTAAATCTATTTTACCACAAGGTTCAAGTAGTCATCACTAAGCTCATGTGCTACAGGGGTTTTCAAAGACCCGTTCACTTTCAAACTTTCGTTCTTGTAGGCATTTTAAGAGTAATTTAAGAAGACATTACAGGAGGTAGAGACTTTACAACACATATACTTATAAAAATGCATAAAGCAATTTGACGAGATCATCTCGCCCACTTTAGAAGGATCAAAACACTCGAAATGACAGTGACACTTGACAAATTCAGTTTTTCAATTTGGAAGCCATTCAGTATGAGTTACTCAAAATCTCTTATAGCTTTATTTTACTATAAGACTACCAACAGCTCATCTGTACAGAAATATAGCGTTATTGCGTTAAATACCATTCGAATTCCATTAAAATCAGTATGTATTTCAAGTTTTTTCCCTCAGTCTCAGAAAAGGGGGTGTACCTTAGTATTGACTAATCGGGATGCATATTCATTTGGCAGAACAGGCAACAGCACTCAGCTTTAAAATCGAATGTGCGTAAAAGCAGAGATACACTGGAGGACACAAACAGGTATGTAGATAACTGGTAAGGAATCGCTTATGTGCCTTGGATTCCGAGTTCCAAAAAAGAAAAATAATACAAGAAACCGTCCCCCCTTTCTCTCCTTTTCTCGTCATAGCCTTCTGCAGGTAAGAACCAATCAGATGACCGTAATGGCAGTAAAACATAAAAGCATCCCCCCAGTACCCCTGAAAATATATTGTGCGACTGTGGCATTTGTTTATCAAGTAACCAAGTGACCCCGTTTGTAGGTTGAGAAGATCTGACTTCTTGCTGAGCGGAGAAAGGTTACTGTAGTGACCGCACTGACCACTTGCTCAGACCGGCGAGCCATGGAGTACGCTAAGGAATACGCCAGCGCATTGTCGCCACGGGCGCTCGTAAGGCGAGTATTTTTTTTTTCAGAATGGTGCCATTTTAAGCAGCACAAATTTCTTGCGTCAATACCTCTGTTGTTAAAAGAAATGCATTTATACAAATCAACCAGAGGTCCTAAAGATAATTTAGTTAATTGTATTGTCTTGATAAAGCCGGCTACAGAGAAGGAGCCTTGAGCAATTAATTTAAATGGAATGCGGTGTGTGTTCTCGACGTTTTTTGGGGTTTTAAATCAGCAGCGTTAAATATAGCGTCTTAAGTAATAAGATTTTCGTGTAAACGTAGTGCTTTTTTCGCAGTAATATGAAATCTTAAAGTTACGTTTCTCCAGTCTTGCTTTTTTAAATTAAAAATGTTAAAATGTTGCCGCTTGCCTGATTCGCCGAAACATTGAAATCATTTAAAAACTATGTTATTGCTGTTTTTTCTTTCACTGACATGTTTCGGGTATTATTATCTAATAATGAATGGGTTTAAAAATGTGTGAAATGTTACATAGGTGCATTGAATATAACGCACTTGGATACTTAATTTGTTTACAGTGTTTAATAGTTGTGCAGCCGGATCTAATTGTTTACCTTGAATGTTTCTTCATGCACTTGTACTGTTTTAACATTTGTTAGTCATAAATGAAACACATTATTCACAGTGTTTAACGTGGAACACTGTGCTGTGAGACCCCGAAAAGTGTCCCCCAAAGAAGACAATCCTTATATTCGTGTGCATAAAGGGCTAGGCTAAGTCATAAACAATGCTGGCCCTCTTTACAGATCAATAACTAGTAATACAGAACTCTAATCTGACCATTATGTAAAGTGGATTCCCACACCAGACTCGGGTTTATTTTTAGCTTTGGTATTTGAAATTGCAATTAACGTGACATTTTATTCATTTACCATGTGAACGTTCCGTTTTTGATTACATATTCAAGTGATAATCACAGGTAAAAAACAAGCTATGGGACTTTTTTGTCCACATGCAAATAAAGCCACGACTTTTCATTAGTAATTTGTGCTCTGTTTGCATTTGTGCTACATGTACAGAAACTGGTAGTGAAGTTGTACGGTTTCCATCTTGTGCACATGACACTCCTAGAGGTTGTTAATACAGGAATGCGATGGCTAACAGGAATCTGCACGTACACGTATTCAATATAAAGCTCCAAATGATGGAAACTGGTAAGATGTTTGCTTGCTCATACGAAGTTCACTAAAACCAGTTAAATTTAGGATGACCTTAGTCCATCCAAAAACCTCATCTTGGTTTCAAACCTATTAGCTACAGCTACACCTATTAGTTAGCTACAGCCCTAACCTTGTCAATGGTAAAACCTTACTTTAGCTCCCATCTTAAGTCAGAGATATAAAATTAGCATTACATCCATTCCACCTTTAGGGTTGCAGAAGGAACAAGAACATCATTTAAGGAACAGACTGGATTTATCAGGGAGCATAGAGGCTGTTTGCCTGTGTTTTATTATCATACACTTCAACCTTGGTGATGTCTTTCTTGAGGGCTTGTTATATTTACTGTATTTGCTCATATGCATCAGAAGGATAGGTTTTGCGCCAATCCTAATCTCTAGTTCCATCCCCTTTCCTACCTTTATTTTAGCCATGCTGAGAGATCCTTTTACAAGCTGGGCTTTGTGATTGTGATTGTCTTGTTATGCACCACGCCCAGGTAACCAAGCACGTTTAAATACGATACAGAAAATGGCAGGGCACTTCAAATTAAACGTTACTATCCATTTTCACAACATTCTGTAATTTTTTGTAGAGTAGGGGTCCCAAGCCTGCTACGCTACGGCCACACATCTGCTGGCTTTTGCTCCAGCTCCAAGTCCGTTACACCATTAAAATCTTAGCTCAAATTAATCCCATGATTAAGTCAATTATGTGATTGTCTTTATCTCCTAAACATGTTGGAGGTTGTCTTTTAACTATTGTGTCTTAGAGGTAACTTACAATTCCAATCTTTAGGGTATTTGTTTAGCAAATGCTCTAGTCATGCATCTTGTTAATTCAATTAAGGGTGAAATGAAAATGATTCAGTGAGTGTATTCAATTTCATATTCCAAAGGAACAGCATAGGTGCCTGGATTTTCCTTGCATATTTATTGTACAATATTTTATTGTATACCTATAAAGAGTGGAAGCTTGTTTTAGTTTCTACCACTATTTGTCCAACAGAGGGCCATATCCATAAAACACCGACCCCCACACTACCGTTGAATTTTTATTTCCTCAGAAAATAACTTGGGAACATCAGAAAAACAATTAGAATTAGAACAATGAGAAACAATTGTTCAATTGTTAAAATTGTCTGCATAGGCAGTTTAAATGTTACTGGTTTTGCAACCTTCAAAGTTCATTTTTTATTTTCAGATAAAAACAAACTAGACAAACCTAGCAGGAGTTGTTGACTCGGACTGTACCATGTTGTCCTTTGTGGGGGTAGCCAATATATCATTTCGTTGGTGTGGGGAGAGGGGAAGAGGGGTTTCTGGAGAGTCTAGCTCGTTTCCATTGCTATAGGAAGGCTGTATGTTTTCCAGCAATACGGTTTTGATGGGTGAAATGGAAATTCCACATTGCCAAGAAGGAGATCAGGATTAGCAGGACCACAGCATCAAACCACCTTAAAGATCCCTAAAAGAATTATTGTAGTACAAGTGCTGAAAGTCCAAGACTCAAGGAACTTCTGGGGCCTGTTTTTTTTTATTCTGAAATTGCAGGACTGTGTCTTCGGTGGGCTCCTCGATCAGCAGGCGCGTTCTCTTCAGCCCGGAGGCACAGCCGCGGCCCTTTAGGGTCTGCACACATGACCGGGGCAGGCGTAAAGGAATGGTGGCCTCTTCGCTGGACAGTCTCCTCGCTAAGGTAGTGTCCTAAGCAGGGAGGGTCAGCTCAGAAAACCCTGGAGTTCACTTTTCCATCCCCGCCCAGCCAAGTCTTTTTTTTCCCACGGTAAAGTTTGTCATTCTGTCAGTCAGTGGTGAGGACTGTACAATAGACTGTCAAATCCCCTTTCAGATTTCCATTGTTTATACAAACCATGAACTGCTGTCCTGCTTTAGTGAGAATAGTTCCGTAATTAGAGACAGGAGAAAAAAAATGTGTGAAAGTTTACCGCACATTGGAAGATTCAGCATTTATTTTTTTCTTTCCTAAAAAATAAAAGCAAGAGAGAGTGCGGTACTGTGTGTAAAACTGAAATGTGTTATCAGAAATGTGCCCTCCGAATATGCAGTATAATGTGTTTTCAAAATGTCTCTTTGCCTCTGGATATGAGTGTATGCTTCAGTTTGTGTGTTTTACAGAAGGTTAAGGTACTGCAGCTACTGCTGAGTTCATTTGCTTTGCTTTGTTTCTTGTGTTGTATACAGTATGTGTTGTGCAGTATCTGTGTCTCTATCTTGATATTGCCCGAGGTCTTTTTTATGAACCCAAGGGCCACTTGAGATTGAATCGTGTGCTTAAAGGAAGAGCATCATTGCTCTCGGTTCATTTCTCATTTTTCTGTTTGAGATATTAATGTCTACAATCAGCAACCACTAGTAGAATTTATTAAGGTAATGCTATTTTTTTTGAGAGGGGGGGAGTAGGGGTTGGCATTTGTTTTGATTTGTGCAGATGACATTAACTGACTTGTAGTTGATCTACTTCTACTCCAACCGTGCAATTGCCCTGGTATCTTTACAGTTTAAAAATCCACCCATACTACTTTCAATTCAGGGTGGTAGGGGAGCCGGAAACTTTTCCCAGCAAGCAGTGGGTGCAAGGCACACCCTACACCCTGGATGGGACTGCTGTCGACAAATCTTATTTTTCATTTTAATTTTAATATGAGAACCCCTTGTGCTGATGGGCTGTGCTAGGCCCTTGTCACATGGTCTTTGGGGCCTATCATACAGTTTTCATAAGTATCTGTTGCTATGTTATTTCTGTAAAATATATAATGTTGTATTTTGTTGTGTGTCACCTTTTGTAGATCCACAATATTGTCTTATGCTGGATAGTTCCACCATCCTGTGTCAGGTTAAGAGCTTGTCAACCCACTTCTTTAAATGAAGGCTCACCTGTCCATCAATAGGACCAGGGATAGGGATTATAGTATATAACCTGGCCTGGTGCTTTGTTCTGTCCTGTTTTTTTTCCATTTGCACATTTTGATTTGGTTTCCCTTAATAAACCTCTACTTATTTTGCTCCTTCTCTGACGGTACAGTGTTATTTTGACTGGACTGACTACTTATACCAAGTAGTTAGTCACAGGTCCTCTCTGTACAACGTAAAATATAATGTACAGTTTTATTTTGAATGCAATGTAACACTATTTTAAAATATTACTTTAAACGTCGTTTCATGAAGCTCAAATCCATCTGACTGTACAATTTTGACTTATTTTAAGTAATAAAACTAGAAATTTAGAGCACATGTACTGTACACTAACTGTAGAATTGTTGTTCTCCACCGCATATTTATTGTTCGGGTTGTTATTATTTATTATGTTTGTAATGTACTGTCTACATTGTGTGGTGTTGTCTGGTGTACTGTGTCGTCTGTTGTACTATGTCCTGAGAGATCAGCGCAAATAAGAATGCCAATGTACATATGTACAGTAAATAAACTCCTCTATTCTACTTCTCTCTACTTGTGCAACACCTCACAGTGGTGAAGCGCTGATCAGTGTTTCATTCCTCTTGCTCCAGGCTGTGCAGGCTTTTCTGCTGACCTCAGAAGTGATCACGCTGGTCCTGGAGGAGGACGGGACTGTGGTTGAGAATGAGGAGTTCTTTCAGTCTTTGGAAACAAACACACAATTCATGTTGCTGGAAGGAGGGCAGAGGTGGACTCCAGCCAAGGTAATTATAGATTGTTTGGCTGCCCCTTAAAATCATTAAATGCTATAGGAAACGGAGCCAGAAATGTCTGACGTCTATTCTTCATCTAACGTGTAAAGACTAAGATCTGGGTTGAGGTAGTGGTTAGAGGTTGGGTGTATGTTGATATTCCCCTGAATATTCAAGTTGTTCTGACTTTTCTTGGTCTTACTTGCCCATTATTTTCTTAGGTGCTATATTCAGTATATAAATTAGAGCTGATGGTGATTATTTATTATCTACTATTGATTAGTTCCCTGCCCTCTCATTGACTGTAGTTCCCATTAAAGCCACCAGGAGGCGAAGTAGGACTGCAGTCTGGATTGTGGCTCCTACAGAAATTTCAAAACGGGTCTTATGTTCTGCGAATCCTCTGTTTTGTGTTCTAATTCATTGAAGTCTTTTCTGTCAGGTTAATGAACACATTTTAGTTTAACTACTTTCTCAGTGCTATAGCAGTTGCAGGTTAAAAGTGTATGAGTGAAGGGAAAAAATATCTGAACAGTACAAATACACCCCACATACTTCATTTCATTAACGTGTTTATGTTAAAAAATGTGGACTATTATCGACATGAGCACTTACATTGTAGATCATGTGTAAACAACAATAATGTAATTTGTGTTCCTTATAACAGCTTCTATTAAATTAACTGTATTTTAATATACCATTATATACTGTACAGTGTATATACAGTTATGTTGTACTGATGAGCATATTTTTCTCATACAACAGCTGTTGCTGTTTCCGAGACATGTGACGCATGTGGTGAGATATGAGATGTAGGTGGTATATACATGAGGAAAAGAAGCAGGTTCCCAAACTCAGAGCCAGAGGGCTACAGTTCTGCAGGGTTTTCCTCCAGTTTAACAGCTTTTCCCAGATCTTCAGATGCACCCAACTTGTAAATCCTTCAGGAATGTGGCCTTTCAGGGCTGGAGTTGGGAGCTGTCTCCCATGATCTAACCCAGATGCTGTTCCTCTTGCCATTGCTCTCTGAAGCAATTTTCATGTACATGGGGCACCTTGTTTAAATCCAGATGTGCAATATCATAAACCCCCCACGTGTCAAAGGTTTGCGTAACTTGTTCTACAAAAATGACTTTCAGAGATTTGTGAAGACAGTTCTTCCTCAACAGAAGCTGCACCCACTGTTTCCTGTCATAACATTACTGGACAGATAAGATACAGAATCGTCTTCAGGATTTCTGTTGTTTTATATGAGATGTAGGCATTCGCCAAACCTGTTGTCCTGCAACATCCTGATTCAGTGTCGTCAACTACTATAGAGACACAGAGTTACTCATGCCTCAGTACAAAGTCCCTTAACCCTCCATCAATTTCTTAATTAGAAATAGATAATACAGTATTTCAGATCATGCTTATTGGTCATAAATATAATCCAAACAACAAAGTTAACTGAAAATAAAGGAATAAGGCAATGTTCATATCTTGCAATCTTTAACATGTTTCCATCTGTTTTGATACAATACTGAGGTAAAAATAAATTTAGGAATACTGTTATATTCTTTTAATTTCACACACGTCTGTATGATTGTTTGATATGGTGACAAATGTGAAATGTCCAGAATCTACAGTTACCTACTGTTGACCTACATTCAAGAGCTGTGGAAGAAGACATTTTAGAAGTTGTCCAACATTCTTCTATGCATTGTATTTAATTTGTGATTATTTTAAATCCACCACTATTCTTTTCTGTTTTTCTTTCTTTGGAGAGGATGTTGAATTATAAATGTCATCTCAGAAAGTCACAGTATTTCCATAGTAAATATGTTTGATGTTTTTTTTTGTAGGGAGCCCCAGGTCTCAAGCGATCTAAGAAAAATGGAATTGCCAAATTCAGTTTTGACCTTTACAAATTAAATCCCAAGGATTTCATTGGATGCCTCACCATTAAGGCAATTTTTTATGACACATACACAATGTCATATGACATTAAATGTACAGGAGCGAAACAGGTGCTGAAGTAAGTATTTGGTGATAGAAAAGGTTTAGAAACACAACTTGGAAAGGATGAAATGGAATCTTTTCTCTGGTCTGATATTTTATTAACCGTTGTACAAGAACTGCAAACACATTATGTTATTGGGCTATTTTATTACTAACTTATACACAAAATACTGCCAGTCCTCTAAGGTTGTACTCATAGCTGCATATACTCTAGTTACATAGTCTTAGGTTTCCATTTTTTATTTTATCCAACCAGTTTGAATCCTGTTTTCAGTTTCTACCCGTTGTTTAACCAACATATCAAACTGTTAACTTCAGAGGACTGGTGATGGGCACTTCGATTTGAAGATGCTCTTGATATTGTAAGATCAGTTTTCTCTAGAATGAGAGGAGTAGGTTGAGTTGAGTGTTTATTGTTATTAATTTATCTAACTGAGGTTTCTATCCAGAGTGACTTAAATCTGTGAATAGTTATACAGCTGGGCATTTTTACTGAAGTAATTTGATTGAAACACCTTGTACAAAAGTAACAAATAGTCATTCACTTACAGTCATGCCTTTGGAGAGTTTTGCTTGGTGCTGTAGAATGGAATGATAAAGGGCTGTTTCAAATTTATATTTTTACTTTGCATCTCCAGCATGGGACAAACATCTACAAAACTCTGTCTTTTACATTTTGATTGTCTTGTGCTGGTTTTCTTCTCACTTGCTGTATCCCCTCTGTGCTTAGAAGCTGGACCTTTTAAATCCCTGCTGGAAAATCTTCAAAGTTCTAGACTATTTTATGGTTTTGTAACCAGTCTGGATTATTTAATTGTAAACAATGTTAGCAAAGTTTTTTTTGTCTTTACAACAGGTGTTGAACTGCAATTCTGCTATACATTTTCTTTTTAAATTCACTGTAGTATTGTTGGTAGAGTACGATCTAACATAAAATGTTATATTTCTATAATATTCCATTAAAGGGAGCTTCAGCTCTCCTCAACATGCCTGCTTTTTAAAGACTTTTTTGGAATAACTAACTTGTGAATGTGTGGAGAGGTTTGAACGGAAAGAACGTGGACCAGAAAGATCAGATCACTTCTTTACTTTCCACATTTATTTTTTCCAGGATAGCCCTCCGTTACCTCTCCTATCTGGCCCGAGTTGCTGGCCAGTTACTTCTCTATAGTGCCTCATATGTGTATCAGCGTATCGGAGAAGAGGAACAGACAGGGACATCGGGGACATTGTGATGCAACAAGAAGATTCCTGATACTTGAGTGCCTGACCTGCCTGTAGACATACTGGCTGTGTTGAATGTACTGTGTATTTTAATCATTTTGAGAACCACACAAATGTACAATGTGTGATACTACATTGTGGGTAGTTCCTCCAGTAACTCTCAGATCTCAGCCTGTTCAGTTATGATTGATGAATGTATTAACTCTGCTGCCTCTGCTCAGAGTAAAATACTGTATATAATTGGCAAAAAAATATAAAAAATGTTGCAAACTTCATGGAATCAGGAGATTCTCAATTATCGCCTATATTTTTCTTTTTAACAAAGTGTATGTTTTATTTAGATATACTCTATAATTTCCATGCAGGCCACTCTGACAGACAGTGGGTTATAACATTTACAAAACGGGTATTATGAAGTTTGACACAGCATACCGTAAGGATCCAAATAGGCTATGGACAGGTCAAAAAAGTGACATAAATGTACCTTCTGATAAAGAAAGCAGTAGGAAATGCAAGTTCGATTTTATCAAATCATTCAGTCAAAATGTTCATACTTTATTTATTGAATAGTGTATAGTGTAGTGTATTGTGTAAAGTATACCTTTACAGGACCAATTATAATGTTATTACTAGGACTAATATACAGTAAACAAAAAGTCCACAACCATTGCCTGTTATCAAATATGTTTTCACATTATGTCAAAATAATAAATATTTTTAAAGGACTGTTCACATTTGTAAAAACTTGATCATTACTACATAACTAGTTTTCCAGCATTAAGCTTTGACTTCCTCTGTGCGTTCCTCTTACCAGCTGCAGAACACACTATGAGAGCTGGACCTTAAGGATATCCTGAGGTTCCTGCAGACTGTTTGCAGCTTGCACTAGGAAGGCAACAATTACTGGCTTTATATCCGTTTTATTTAGTAAGATTGTCCCATTTTGTATAAACAAAACATATAAGAAAAAGAATGATACCAATGCGAACTAGTGATACCAAAAAGGGTGTTTGTCTAGACTGATCTAATAAAAGAACTAGTACAACACAGTTACAAATCAGATTTCTTTCTGTATACTGTACCTAGGAGTGTTGCTCTCTATTGGCGCCAGTGAGACTCCAACTTGTTGCCCTACCCTGCAATGCATTAGTACAATGTGGTACCTTACAAATTAGATTACATCATATCGGGAGACTCCACTGGAAAATGTTCTGTAGGCATATTTTTTTCTCAAGTTGACCAAGTTGTCCTGTCTGCCATAATTTTGTGTCAAATGATTCAAGTGTGACACTCAGCCTCTTTCTTTTTTTCCAATAACATTTCTCACCTAAGCAGTTTGTATTATCAGTGACATTAATTGTCTGTAATTATTTTGCTGTTAAAAAACAATAAAAATAATAAATGTGAAGTTAAAAGTCAGCAAAATTGACAAAGGAAGGACAGCTTCCTGAAAAGCATAATATAACTGCTGAGAGAGATTTTAAAAATCTTACTGAGGCATAAGAAACTTAATGTACACTGTGTGTGAAACATGAATGTTCTAATCTCTGCTAAGCACTTTTAACACTCAACAGCTAAGTTAAGCACAGTTTTCTGACAAGCACTACCACAGTATAGAATTTATTTTTTTTCTTGTTCTTTAAATGTAAATAAATAAAATAGATAAATATCAATGCATAATCCTGTTAAAATCTCACAAAAATTGTTCTTTTGTAAATAATACTTCAGGGTAACCATGTCAAACATGGTTCCATCAATGACAAACTGTTGCATATTATATAGAAAGTGTATTCTGCATATCAGCAGATAACATTTACATAACCTCGAATTTGTCTTGTTAACATAATATCACATTGCACACCATTTATGAAATATAGTGGAAAGAAATTTAAACATGCGTAACTTTATTCTTTTTTAAACATTTTGATATTATTGGATTACTTTTATAGTCAAATAGTTTTATTAAAGTTGCTTCTTTTCATTTTTCTTCAGCAAATATGCTTTCTTCTACAGATTGTACATTTGTCTTTAATTTATCCTCTGTGCAAGAATGAGTACTTACCAAAAATGACTGCATATAATCCATAGATATGATGGAAAAGGAATTAATATATTTCATAACTAAAACAATCAAGTTCAAGTTCAGGAAAATATGGGTTTATTTAATGGAGATTCAAGGGTAAATCATAAGAAAGTGTAAAGTTTAAAATAGAAACAAATAATAATAGCTACACAACTGAAAAATACATTAACATAGAGGGAGGCAGAAAAGAAGCAAACATTTATTCAATGCTATAAACAGTAGAAGAACCGTAGAAGTTGGATGTAAACAGCTTGCAAGATAATATAGTATTAATACCGTAAAAAAGAAAAAGTTCATGAACATTTTATACAGATTTTTAGAAAAAAGATGAATCAGCTTGGAGTAATTTTAGCTTAACTGACACTAAAGTATTGCAGGAACTAGGGCAGCTTAAAACTAATACATCACCAGGACCTGACAGTGTTTTCACAGTTGTGCTTATGGAAATAAGGGGTGTTATTCATAGACCTTTAACTAGGTATTTCAACTGTTGCTAAGGTTGGGAGCTGTACCCACAGACTGGAGCAAATGCAACACCAAGAGTCACAGACATCTGTTTCATACCCACTGGTTTTCTTAATCAGAATCTGGTATTTGTAGTGAACTCATTACATTCTTAAGATTTACAAGAATAGGAGAAATGGCAATGACAGAAACAGTGAAAAGATTAAATTTAACATTGACAAGTGGGCAATATTATCCATTAGGAATTAGTAACATGCACCACGTATCAGACTGGTGATTTTGGGCTTCAGAAGCTTCACAGCAAAGGAATCTGTGTTTTTATGTAGATGCTTGTTGTTCTCATCAAGAGAGTTAAAAAGCGAACATTGCTTGGGCGTATAACAAATATGTGGAATTTAAATCGATTAATTGAGCATAAAGGTTATGCTCAAGCTAGACACCGCATTAGTAAGACCTTAGATCCCGAAATAGTTTGTTCATTTTTGATCACCGTACCACAAGACGATAGTATAGCCTCAGCAAGAGTTCATAGAAAAGCAACAAGAATGATACTTGGTCTTTGGCATTCTCATGTGCAGGCAGGATATAGGACATAAATCTACAGTCTAAAATAAAGGAGACAGGAGACTTGAGCCAAGTATATGAAGTTACAGACATGGTCAGATCAGGGATTACTTCAGACTCAATAGTGAAACAAGGCTCAGAATTGTGAACCAAAAGGGAAATTATTTAAGATGAGAGTTGTGGATGCCTGCAATATGCTTCACAGTTAGTGAAGTTAAGATTTTGACTACTGGTGTCCAAATTGTGAGAAACTTCAAGGCAGCTCGACAACATTTTAGGCTATCTTAGGTGTTTAACAACAACGTAATCTAAACGACTTCATCTTATTTGCAATCTTTCTTCAATTCTTATGCTCTTATAGACATTTCCAAGAGCTCCAATATTTTCTTGCATGTAACTTTCATTGCACAAAACATTGTCTGTGTAGAGCAAAAAAACAAGTTCATTTCAGCTTGAAACTGATTTGACAAAGATCTTGGGTTGAGCCTTCTTCTGCTCCATGGATGCTTTTGTAGCCTATCCTGTGGAATTCTTCAGCTCATGAGTTCAATGACTTACATGGCATTGTAACCATGCATGCTGCAACTAGAGTCTCAGCAAGAAATGTCAGCGCAGGAGCTGGGGTACAGTACACAAGCCATGTCGAGCAGACACATAGTTCCTACCTATTCAAGTTCCAATGGAAATTCTCTTGCAGAATAATATATGAGTTCTAAAATGGCCCTGTGGAGTTATTTGTAATCTATCAACACTGAATATAAATACCTTAGCTATCAGTGTCCATTTGTGTTTATCTGGCTTTTCTTCCTGCTTGAGAGAAAAATGCTCCAGTAGCACTTGGATGGGATTTTCTGATATACACCAGTTCATCTCCTGAAGGATTACTGTGGAATGTCTAAACTTTGGCAAAGCAGTATGAAATCACATTGAACTGAACATGCACATCTTTGACAGTGGCCAAGTAAATTTTAGACAATTTCTTAAAACAGTTAACTCTAAATCAATTCAGAAATTGAAAGAGAACTAGGAATACAGTTGACAGGCTGGAACATGCTTTCCGATCATGAATGGATTCCAGCTATGATTGAACAGCATACTGCAAGAGCATGCTAGGATTGAGAGGAAGACAATCAGCCATCTAGCCCATTTGATTACAGATGTTGTGAATTTTACAAGACATTCTGTTGTCCTTTAGAATTCCTTCAGTAGGAAATGCTCTTGGGAAGATTTAGTGAGCCACACAATACAGGTTAAGTTGTTCATGCATTCTTACATTTTGTGCTTGGCTAAAAGCAGCCTCTTCCATTTAATGAAGCTTTGCCCATACTTTGAGAATTTTCTGATAAATGTTTCCGCAGGGCTAAAGAATTTATATCTGGTTACACACTGTATCTCTTAAGGCTAAAAATGGATCTGAATGTTCTACACGAGCTTCACAACCTAAATATTATTTCACCACAACATTTGATGGATCGTGACAGGTTGGAATGTGTGATGGTTTGGGTTTGGAATTCTGTGTTGTTGGTGAGGAAAGACAAAGGCAGCTGTCATAACTACTGGTACAGCCCTCTAACCTGTTTAAAATGTACTTTTGATGTTTAGGCTTCATACCACCAAGTGGGCAGTTCCAGTGCATTCTAGTAACCAAATCATTCCAGTCTAACCAATTGACAGTAAAGAGCCAATTGAATCCACAACCACACACTTTTCTATAACCTTTGCTTGTTTTTGGCATTGAGACTACGTTTTTAGGCTAACACACTTCACAACAGCTAGACTGCAAGAGTAGTTTAAAATGACAAACTGGAAAGAAAAAAAATAATGCTGAGAGAATTTAGATTGTGGAAGTGCAATGTTAAGAGTGTCAGCATTACTTACATATTTCTGAGTTTCGAGACAGAAAAGTACAACATAAGACTGTTTAGACAGTAGCTTTATCACGTGGTAACTCACAACTGGCAACATGCTAAAAATGAGTGCTATACTGTAGGTGTGAGCCTGGCCAGTGCATGGATGGGAGACCTCCTGGGAAAACTAAGTTCTTAAACTTAGATATGTTGACACTAGCCTAATACAGATTAAGATACATAATTTTCACGTTTTAATGCCCATATCCATTAGCAAGACCGCATATTTTTCAAAACCTAGCTTTATTCAAAGCCTGTGTATGTGCAAGTCTTTGTTTTACTGCGATAAATTGCTATTCTTTCATCTACTTTTTTGCTTCTGTTGTGATTAATCGTTAAAACCGATTCTTGAAAGTGCTTATAAATACATCATTATTTATAATACTAATAATGGATTGAACAATGTTTCAAATTTGTAAAGATTTATATTCAGCCTGTGAGGATCACTCATGAAACAATGTGAATGCAGAATTAAAATAAGCTTCCTTTATAAGATTAACTTCTATTGCGTTGAAACAACTAGTAAATTTAATACCGTATAACATCAACTGCAAAAGACGGAAGAAAATAAAATTAAGGTTGAGCTATCTTGTCATTCAGACAGAGGCCCGACCCTACCCTGTGCTGATTGGGTGGAGACTCGTTGAGATTAGAACTTTTGCTGTAGCGGAGTATTTCATACATTGACTCGGAGCGCTTGAAGCAGTCTGCGCCTTTCGACCCATCGCAGGGAAAGTCAATACCGCAGCAACGCAATGAGGGAAATCGTTCATATACAGGCTGGCCAGTGTGGCAACCAAATAGGAACAAAGGTAACCTTTTTTGTTTGAGTCATTATTTGATTTTCCCATAACTGTTCATTTGTCAATTATAACCGAATGTAAAGAATTATACAAATTGTAAGGCTTTCACTAGTACAATGAAGTTTTTGACATAGTAAATCTATAGAAAATCCACATATAATCTACATAGAAGATGATGATGGTGACTCGGTTTAATCCTAACTTTTTATCTACTTGGTATACTGATTTTTCTGCCGGAGCGCACAGGGAGTGGCAAGAATGGTGTCTGTAATGTCCTAAACATTCAGAGAATCCTTCAGCTGTCAAGCACTGCCTGTGTCCGTTATTAGAGAGGGTGGAAGTCAAACCCTTACTTATTTTGTAACGTCGTAAGTTTATACTAATTACTGTTGCCTTTATGATCGAAGTGTGTCTGATTGAATCCTTTTCGTTGTTCGGAGCAGTTTTGGGAAGTAATCAGCGATGAGCATGGGATTGATCCTGCCGGAAATTATGTCGGTGACTCAACTCTCCAGCTTGAAAGAATAAATGTGTACTACAATGAGGCGTCCTGTAAGTTTGTGAGTCAGAATGAATACTCCCCGTAGCATTCATGGAGAAATTACATTAAATCTTGGAATCTTAAAATGCAGATTTTGTTGGGTGGCATGACTTTGGTCTAAGTGCTTTTTTAAAATATTTAAATTCAATTAACCCTACAGGTTCGAATATAAAATCCTATATTGATTACCTACTGTTTGAGTGTGCCATGATTTTAACTTCAATGAAAGGTACGTAAGAAAATATAAAAGGTTACAAATAAAAGGAAACCTTTTAGCCTATATAGCCCATTTGAATGCTAGTGGATAATTGATCTGAGGTTCTCAATCTGCTGTCTCTTAAAAGAAGCCAGGATATTCCTTTAAGCCCATGAACGTATCTGGTATCAATGTCTGGACTAATTCCAGTGGAGAAATATTTTTTTAAATAATGTGGTTACCAAGTTTGAACATAGTATTCTAAACAAGGCCTTACTGGTTTATTAAAAAAAAAGTCAAGATAACATTCCTCGATAATGATGTAAGTGTTGTACTGTTCTACACTGCTGCTGCCCCAACTCATAATTGAATCTCATATTAGACATGGTATTGTGTATTTTGTACTTACCTTTGAACTTCTTCAAAGGTCTATCATTATAGGTAAACTCATTCACTGTACTGTGCAAACTACTGCATGGTCATTATTATTACATTAAGACATTGTTGTGACCTCTTTCAGTTGTATATAAAATGTTTATCTTTAAACCTTTGTATGTCGCTTCAGTTAAAGTCATCAGCCAACTGAATAATAACAACAAAAGAAAGCAGTCTTTGTATCAAATTGTCTGGTGTGGCTTTGTCTTCCAGCCCACAAATATGTTCCCCGTTCTGTACTTGTTGATCTGGAGCCAGGCACCATGGACAGTGTTCGATCAGGACCCTTTGGGCAACTTTTCAGACCCGACAACTTCATTTTTGGTAAGCAGTCGTGTGGATGGTTATGTAAGCAGTGCAGAACATGATAAGTACTTTTGTGGCAGGTCGTACAGTACACCCAAATACCAAACATAAAAATGGCATTCTCTTTACAGAGAAACACAAACCTGATATATCCACAAAGTGAAGCAGAAATAACATTTGCCTTGTCTTTCTTAGCTTATAATCAAAGTGACAGAAATACTCATTAGAATTAATAACACAGCACTAATACATAATATATTAATTTAATGTAGTAAGGATTTGGTTTGACAACTCACTCAAATAAAGAGTCCTGCCTCCAACCGCAATGGGGAATTCATTTTAGGCTGTGAGATCATAGTGAAGATGCCTGTTCAGTGTTACACTAAATGTATTCAGTCTGGCTTCAGAGGCCTTCAATCCAAGTATAACTCATTTCCCACTTCATTTATCTGGCAAAATCTGAGAGTCTGCTCCGTATCTCCTATATATTGCATGTATGTAAAATGTGTAGGCATGGAATTTGTGCTGTATGACCACGGATATTTGTTACAGTCCATTGTGTGCCTTTGTGCCTGTGGGAAAAATGGCCATCACCTTCCGCTCAATTCACTGTTCTATTTCAGCGAGTCTCTCTGGTGGCACACACCTGTACATATACTGAGAGACATTAAAATGCAACAATGAGAGAATGCCATTCAGCCTTCATACCCTGTTCAGTAACTTGTACTTAGCTTTGCAGTATTAACCCAAGGACGCCATTCAGCTGTTTTTTGAAAGGCACCAGAGGATTAGCTTCAACATGGCTGATTAGTCTATTACATTCTGCCACAAACTTTTGTGTAACAAAATGCCTTCATTTTTCAGTTTTAAATGTACATCCACATAGTTTCTCCTGGAGTCTGCTGGTTCTTATTTCACTGCAGGATTTGAAGAACTCCATAGGTTTAACTTTATCAGTATCTTTAAGAATTCTGAATACTTTAGTCAGGACTGTTCTCTCTTAAGGAATATAGAGGTTTAGTTCTTTTAGCCTGTCAGTGTAAGGCATTCTTTTAAGCACTCTCTATACTCACAACAAATGGGTATTTGAAAGAGCATGTACTGAGAGACATTGAAAATGCAACAGATGCATTGGTTTCAATGCTAATTTCTTACATTTTTATTAGCTGTCAGTATTTTTCAGAGAATGAAAGCACTCCACAGCTTTGCACAGCAGCATGCCCAACATAGTACAAATCTATTCGCACTGGCCATTTTATGCAGTCTAGCCAGAGGCATCTTCCTTACAAGTTATCTAGCACTGACTTGAGACTGAGTGAGGATTAGCACATCCATCTGTCACTGAGTACTTGAAATAGTGAAGAGCAACTTGAAGTGACGATACAAACACTGGAACAACAAAAAAGTCACTTTTCTAAGCAGGGTAAGGCATTTTGCCCTTTTTGCAGAAACAGAAATGCAAAACAAAAGTAGGAAATGACTTCAGATATTTTTGACAGTTATATAACTTTAAATGTATGTGAAATACTGTTTTTTAGTTCAAAGTTTAAACATGCAGAATGTTCTTTTGTTATAATAGACAAGGAAGCAGACATAAGTCCTGTCTTATGAGTCTGCTTGACAATGAAATAACACAATGAAGATTTGCAGCAGACTTATAAAAACTAAAAACTAAATTTTCCAACTTTGTGAGTGTACTTCCTAGATACTGTATTTAAATATATGTCAGTATCTAGGGCAATATAAAACAACATAGTGGAAAATTGACATTGTTAATTGTTAGACAATACAAATGGTTCTAAATGTAATGTAGCCTCTGATAATCAACTGAGCATAATTGTTTAAAAATCAGCAATAAACAAAATTAGTAAGGAAACGTTTTTATACCTATTTTTAAAATATGGGTTGATGACCTTGCAAGACAAGGTCTCCAAAACCAAAGTGTTTCAATTTTTGTGTTGTCTGGTATTATTAGAAACCCAACTATATCGCTGTATGTTCATTTCAGTTTCTGGAATACCTTATGTCTATCTCACTCATTTACACAGACCTCATCACTGCATAGACAACAATCTATATTGAATAAAACAAGTAAGGAATATTCTATTTATATAATACTATATTCATTACAAGGAAGTAAACAAAGTGCAACTTAAACAAGCTGTATTTGTGCAGAAGAGGATACAACAATAATGAGAAGGAATCCTGCTTGACCACAATGAATTACTACATCGGACATTTCACTTTCTCAATAAACTTTTTAGAATACTGAGAAGGCGGATTTAATTTCTTGAAATCAGTTTTTGATTCGGAGCAAATTACTTTGTATTCTCTAAAGCATTTTTAATAATAAAATGCAATGCAGTTAAAGAAACTAGCGATTAACGTAAAACTAACATTTTGAACATTGCGGTACTGGAATTAAACATGTCACTAAAGCAGTTTCATTGAATTTCTATATAGTAGTAGGGCCAACAGTGATCCAGAGCGAAATGCTTTAGAAGTCATGACAGCAGGATAGTTTGAAGTCTTCTTGTAAAGAGAAATAAATGCTGTGATTGCTGGCAAGTTAAATTTGGTTTCAATTTTTTGCTGTTGAATTACAGGGCAAACAGGTGCAGGGAACAACTGGGCAAAAGGCCATTACACAGAGGGGGCCGAGCTGGTGGACTCAGTGCTGGATGTGGTGAGGAAGGAATGTGAACACTGTGATTGTCTGCAAGGCTTCCAGCTCACCCACTCCCTGGGCGGAGGCACAGGCTCTGGAATGGGAACGCTGCTCATCAGCAAAATCCGCGAGGAGTACCCGGACAGGATCATGAACACCTTCAGTGTCATGCCCTCTCCCAAAGTGTCGGACACTGTTGTGGAGCCCTACAACGCCACCTTGTCCGTGCATCAGCTGGTGGAGAACACCGACGAGACGTACTGCATCGACAACGAAGCCCTATACGACATCTGCTTCCGTACCCTCAAACTCACCACCCCCACCTACGGTGACCTCAACCATTTGGTGTCGGCTACCATGAGCGGGGTCACAACTTCGCTGCGTTTCCCCGGGCAACTCAACGCCGACCTCCGCAAGCTGGCGGTCAACATGGTGCCTTTCCCCCGTCTCCACTTCTTCATGCCGGGCTTTGCTCCCCTCACGGCTCGGGGCAGCCAGCAGTACCGCGCCCTCACCGTGCCTGAGCTCACGCAGCAGATGTTTGATGCCAAGAACATGATGGCAGCCTGTGACCCGCGCCATGGCCGTTACCTTACGGTGGCCACGGTCTTTAGGGGACCCATGTCCATGAAGGAGGTGGATGAGCAGATGCTGGCCATCCAGAACAAGAACAGCAGCTACTTTGTGGAGTGGATACCCAATAACGTCAAAGTGGCCGTGTGCGACATTCCCCCTCGTGGTCTGAAAATGGCTTCTACTTTCATCGGCAACAGCACAGCCATTCAGGAGCTGTTCAAGCGCATCTCAGAACAGTTCTCAGCCATGTTCAGGAGAAAGGCCTTTCTTCACTGGTTCACTGGAGAAGGGATGGATGAAATGGAGTTTACAGAAGCTGAGAGCAACATGAATGACCTGGTTTCAGAATACCAACAATATCAGGAGGCCACGGCCAATGATGAAGAAGAGACTTTTGAGGAAGACGAAGATGACGTTAATGAATAGAAACATTGATCGGCAACTTGCCCTTATATTGTTTGGAAATTACTTTTTTACAGTGCATTTGGGGTTCCGAGACACTTTTTTCCCTTGTTGGTGTGTTTTTATAGAGCTTAAGGAGAACAACGGAATTGTAACAAGTTTTAGCAAAGTGTTTATCTGAAACAAAAGCAGTTAGAATAAAAATTTAAAAAGAGATACAACCTAACGTGTCTGTGGGTTTATAAGAGCGTCACAGTTATGTGATTTGTTCTGAAGCTGTGACAAGAGTGTCAGAGCTGTTGGTTCTGTAAGATCATAAATAAGCAACTCCCAGTGTGGCCAAGTGATGTTGTCAGGAAAACAAACAAATTTGGAGACTTGTTCTTTGACTATCCTGTAGTATAAATACACTATAACTACTAAATACCACTATAGGTTATTTAGGAAGAGATCATATCACTGATGTATACCCAGAGAATAGCCATATAACTGGGAACTTCATCAGGAAATGGGAACCAAACATGGATGGAAAGACATAGCCTTGATAAAGTCAACATTAAACCACTTTGAACATAAAGATTATGATCAGGAGAGAAGGCTTGTTAAGCCATCTTTGACATGCAGTTCCAGTAGCTTGTTGTTCAAGGATCCAAATGAATTTGTATTCACAAAATTATTGGATGGTACCTTTTGGTTTTAAGTCTTAAAATAAATTACCCAAAACATTTAATTGCTACTAAGACCTAAGTCACCCAAAATGTAATCTTCACATTGTTTTCATCTTCAAAAACAATCGTTTCTTGTACTGTTTTAAGATTCACCAAATCTAAACATCTATATAATTACTGTAGCTCGTGTTCCTTTTCAATTTGATCATTCCACCTTAATGTGATCATTACATTGCTGGTTTTGTCTTTTGTGCTACATCTTTCTTGATTTTCTGTGGTACTGGAAAGATTTTGCACCCAAAGTATATGCCTTTTTACATCCCTTAAATTGTGCTCTAATGCTCTCCTCATGTCGTCCTATGAATACCTTTCTCCTAGCATTTTAATCTTTGACGTTTTTTATGCCTATAGACATTTTCCTTTCACTTTGTCACCAACTTTAGTCTTTGACTGCAACACCATCTGCATTTTTCAAACTCTCCTTTCAAAGACATATACAGTACCTTCTAGCTTTAAAAGCAGTGTTGGGTAGACACTACAACTCTGATGTAAAAACAATGTTAAAATGTTAGTTACTATCATTTACCCACATATAGGATTCCCCTTTTCTATATGTTTCATTCTGTCTTGGCTATTGTATAAAAAACGGTTTAAGTATTGAATACAGATTCAGTGTACGTCCATTCAGATGAGCGATTGTAAAACGCACAAGCAGCAGGTGCTTGAAAAGCACTTCACAATGTTCATAATCTGTTCCTAACAGCTACTGCGGAAAATGGGTAAATTTTTTAAACGAGGATTATTTTTCTTGCATCCTGGAAGATCTTTTCAAATACAGTGGAAACAAACTCCAGGAGAGAAGAACACGCTAGTTCATTTTAGCACCCCAATGAACGTCATGCCTGGGCAAAAACTGAGGTATTGACTCCTTTTTTCTTGGCATTTGTTGTTTTGTATCCCACTTCTTACTAATGTTACCTCTCTTTACAGCTGCCACTTGACTCCTCCTAACACCCTATTTTGAAACTAAATTTAAAGGTGTTAGCGATATGTAATAATCAAGAGAAGGTTTAATGCCACGGGCTTCATAAATTTAATTTCTGATCCCTGTCTGCAAAACCTTGCATTCCAGCACAGGAAACAAAATCCCCCTGAGCATTCACAACAGCTGCAGGGGCTCAATGTCTATATTTTTGCCGTGGCGAATTCAAGAATCTGCATGCGAGGATGCATTTTTACTTGGTTATGATGAGATAGGCTAAAAAAAAAACTGTCTTCTAAAAAATCTCTGAAGTAAATAAGTAATGTGTAAAATAAATAAAAAAAATATTGGCTTTTGTATTTCCATTAAAACATGAGGGTTTCAATGAGCACTGGCAATGTAGTTAAGTGCTCAACAGCTGTTATCACTAAAGTTAAGATCTTCTGGTATGAACAGCTGTTGTACATTGGAAGCAGACGGTCAGCTGAATGCGAACAATTGCAAGCTAAAATATTTCTGTCAGCCCTTTAGTCAGTCAGGCCCAAGAACCAAAATGAATCAGTAAGGTGTGGCTTAATTAGGGCACTTTTTAAAGTGATTTACCCTCATTTTTATTAACGTAATAAAACCGAACATGACAAGGCTTCTACTAGAAGACTCTGTAGTCTTCCTGTGAAGAGCACAACTGATCCATGATAGTTTTAGCATGGCATGTGGCTTAAAGATCAGCTGACAGACAGAAGTGATTTTACCATACACTTTATGCAGGCTGACACACACTGTACTGTATGTATGCAGTATATGCAGTTTTGCTGATCAACCCCCAGAGGTGACTGACTTGCTGTTATCTTATTATCTCACAAACAGAATCCAACTGCAATAAAATTAGCTTTTATTATTGGACAAAATTTTTTTTTTTTCTTTGGTGAGATGTATGGTAGGTCGGAGAAACAAGAAAAATACACTAAACAATCACAAATGTGAAAACCAGCAAGATAGCTGATGGCACTCCACTTAGTATAATTTAATCAAACCCTTGAATTCCTGTCTTTTATTTTGTTTTTTTACATCATCCTCCACTTCACAGAAGCAGGATTCATACTGAGATTGCAAAGATACACTTGAAAACTGCGTCTTGGATAGTTCATACCTCTATAAAGATCTTTAAAGCTGAAGAACGTAACTACATTATATCAGATGGTGTGTGAAAAGTTATGTTTCTTGCTGCTTTCTGAGCACTGGTGAAGCCAGTGGCCAGGAACCTTTATGATAATGCACTACTAAAACTCAGAAAGGCATTCCTCCAGTGATCTGCCTTGCAATTTGTTCTTCTGTGCTCTCCTCTTTCTCCTTCTCTCGGTCCTTGTTCCAATCCTTTAGCCCTTCGGGAAGGGTAGTGTCCTCATCAAGGCCTCCAGTGCCCTCCACAAACTCCTCATAAGTAGATTTCTCGGCAAAGGGCCTCGCACCCAACAGCTCCACCATGTCATTCTTATCAAGGACTTCTTTTTCCAACAGGCGAAGTGCCACCTGAAATAAATGGGAACATCAAGTGTTCTGGAAGTGCATATATCAATGTTTTAAAAATATTTAACATATAAGAATTCATATATTTAACAACTATCAGAATTAATACATTAGAAAGGAACGCAAAGGCAAATCCACTGGCACCCTTTGTTTAATTTAATACTCTTCAATTTAATATTTTTCTATTCTAACTATGCTTTGCATGGGATAATGACACCGAATCATAAAATACATTATGAAAATGTCATTATGAATACATAATACTTTTAATTAAAGGACTATATTTGGACTGTTTTTTGGACTTCATACTGTTAGGAAAACGTCTATATGAGAAAGAAGTGACCTCTAAACATGAAAATCTAGGAACAAATGAATTCAAAACGTACACTTTTAAACAGAAATGAAACAGCATTACTAACATCATTTATGTAGTTCCCATAGTTTGAAGCCTCTCACCTTTTCAACTTCAGCTTTCTTCTCCGACAGCAGTTTCTGGGTCAGCTCATAAGCCGTGTTTATGAGGAGCCGCACCTCTGTGTCAATGAGTCTGGCGGTGGCTTCACTGTAGGGCTTCTCCAACACCATCTCTCCCTGACGAGGGAGATCGAAAGACACCTGTCCCACCTTCTCGTTCATCCCAAACTGAACGATCTGCGAACACAACGGTGAGAGTTATCACACGCGACAGAAAAGAAAACCAGTCCTCGGCTGATTAAGATCTTCTCATTTCCCCAAAAACCAGCTGGATCTCAAAATAGTTTCCTAACAGTGCAATATTGCTCCCAATATTAAAAAAGCTCCTTTTCCTTTAACTTGGAACTATTATAACAAATATTTTTATACTCTTTATCTGTGCATTCATATAGTATATACATCACTCAGTTCAGAATGAAGTGTGAATTATTCTTGGTACATTTCAAGGATTAAATAAACCAAAGGGATTACACTACTATTATAATTTAAAAACATGACATACATGTTCTTAGTAAGATATTTTCCATTTCAATGCTGTCTCTAACCAAGCAGTTGTGATAATGATATATGTACCAACTGTCCAGTTCATCAACTGGAAAACGACTTATAATCAAAACCAGGAGCATAGGATGAGGCCCCAGACTTCATGGACTTGAGCCTGGGCTCTTCATTAGTCACCCGAGACAAAGAATTTCTGTGTGGGGTGGAACAACTCATGTCTTGCTGGTGTTCGCTAGCTTGAGCTTGAAAAGTCCTCAAGATTGCAGAACAGTAGTGACTCTTGGCACAACTAGTCAAACCATGCTTGAATGCTATCATAGAGAAATATTCAGCTGCATAAACAAACATTCAAGGCTGATATTTAGTGGACATTACTTTCTATGAGCAGTTGCTAAAATGAAGGAACTATAGAATGGCCTTCTATGAGAGGATGAGAGTGTCCAAACCTGTGCGTAAGCACTCTGAGTGACCTTCCTCAAGTCGTCCTGAGCCCCTGTTGTTATTCTTCCAAAAAAGATCTCCTCCGCCACTCTCCCTCCCAGAGTCATGCACATTCGGTCTAGAAGCTGCTCTTTAGTATACAGGTACTGTTCTTTGGGTAAGTACTGGGCGTAACCCAATCCCTTTCCACGAGGAATGATGGATACCTACAAACAAAAATAAACTGAAAATCTCATCTTTCACTTGCGCACCGAGCATAATTTACATTTAAAAAAGTGCTCTGTCCCTTACAAGGTGGAAAAAGAATATGTTGATGTTAAAAAAAAACAACATCGCCGCCTGTTGCTCTGGTTGTATAGGAAGCTCCCTTTTGCTACAACATTGTAAGTACAGTAGGTGTGAAATTGCTGTTTAGGTTTTTGAAACAAATCCCAATATTCTGTTCAGCTTCCACTTTCCAGGCTGCTTCTGTTTAAGGGTTTCAATACAGACACGCATTTGTGGGGCACTAGCACTTCTTCTTTCACAATGTCAGCTTACACCTGTGCAGGGGTTGTGTCCTCAAAGCAGCTGTTCATCTGAAGCCACCAAGAACAGATTTCTCTCTAACCCTTGTCGCCACTTCCAGCAGCTGCATGAGATTTTAGCAATACAGAAGCTTGTATTTCTAAAAATATAAGCTAGCAAGACAGTGCTTGCATTAAAGTCAACATAATGTGGACAATAAAAAAACCCATCTGTTAAAGCTTGTGAAGTTAACTTTGCTTATGTGTGATTTTTCCTTGCGTTTTTCAAAGGAGTAAAACGTATCCCTGAAAGGAAACATCAAAACACTGCTTCTAAAAAAGGGCTAGAATTTAGGGCAAATATATTCTAGTAGGAGGGGGTGACCATGCATGTTTAAAAGAGTGCTGTCTTTTGAGAAGATAAGTTTTAAGACTTCTGAAGAAAGCAACATTAAAGGAGTTAATGTTATGTGGGATCATTTGAGTTGAATGTTTGCATCCAAACACTTGGCTCTCAGTCACGCACAAGACATTAATTGACACGTATGAAGCACAAAACTTTGCCCATCATGATAACCCTCAGTGGAGGTTAATCCTCATTCAGTTACAATCCTGTAATTTGGTGCAGTTAATCTATATTAAAAGAAAACCAGACGATGTGGTGTTGTTTGATGAGATGAATATCTCCATTGTCAACAGAACCAAATACAGTAAAAAGAAAGAGGAGTTAAGTAACCCGGAAACAGTGAGATTTATCTTTTAGAAATGCATATTTCATGTTGTAAACAGGTTACATTTGATAGGCAATCACTGCCACACAAGTGCTTTAATTCAAATACCTTTAAAAGAGGATCAGCATGTTCTAAAAACCAGCCTGCTACTGCATGTCCAGCTTCATGATATGCAACAGTCTTCTTCTCCTCTGGCTGAAGGACTTGTGTCTTTTTTTCAAGACCTGAAAACGCCAACAAAATCTTGAAAACAAATTTACTACAAAATATTAAAGCACTTCTGGCACAGTGCTTCTTTGTGGGCCATTTTTAGATTTGATACAAAAGAAAAATATTAGTATGTAGAAAATTTGGATTACTTAGTTTACTGTAGAATTTGAGGCGTTTGGGTTATTTCTGTATGTGACAGAATTGCAATTTTGCAGGCCAAAAAAAGAGTAAAGAGTATTTACCACACAACTGCAAGCAGTAAGAAACAGATACGCAAGTAAGGTTCTCACAATAACATTCCTATTTTTGTGTATCACCGATTTTCCCTTAATGTGAATTTATTTCTTCTCATCCTTCCAACCTCATCAAAGTTTCTAAGTTAAAACAAAAAAACATATTTCTAATTAAAAAGGATGCATACAAATCAACAACACTGCAAGTGTCTAATCATGAAGGACCACAGTATTAGCAGGTTTTCTAGGTTTCTTTAAAGCAGAAAGAACAGGAAGAGGTTATTAAATTGGTACCGGTACGCCGGTAGTTCATCTCACTAAAAGCCAACTTCAAATGAAAACCCGCAGACACACCATCTTTGCAGGAACAGGTTTGCCCATCCCTCAACTAAGAAATGATAACATTTACCTCCTATCACACGCTCAATAGCCTGTTCAAAGTGCTTCTGGTTGATAGAATCAGAGAGGTGTCTTGCAGCAATTAATGCAGCTTCATTGCAAACATTAGCAATGTCTGCCCCTGTAGAGAAACAAAAACAAAAGGGACAAGAAACACTGCATGTAAAATGAGTTTTTCACTATTCCAACTAAAGAGAGAAAACATGTTTTATACAATTAAAGCTAAATATAAAAACATCACGTTTTCAGCAGTCAAAGACAAATGAGGGAATCAGAAATCTCATGATGAAATGAGATGCAGACAGAAGTTTCATTAAACTGAAACGGTGTCTCTGCAAAATCCAGATTCCCTGTTCTTCATCAAGCAAGTTGGGTACCACATTGCATGTTTGAACTTTTTTGACCATCTTGATGAAGAGAAGATCAAACGATTATTCTTAGTTACCAAAATTATGACAACTCAAAGTCACCTGGATGAAACACTGCTAAGAAACAAGAAAATATCCAACTTGCTTAGAAAGAGCATGCTTAACATATAGTCATAGACAAGTGACTGAGAGAAATGTGCTTTGAGAGATGACTAAGAGGGAGTGTGGTGATAAAATTAAGGTGAACTGGACTACAAAGTTAGCCACTTAAGATTACCCAGCACCTAAAACAATAAGATAAACATCCAGGACACGTTGTACCAACATGTTTCACTCATCAGATAAGTACTTTTTTAATAAAACATTAAAAATAGTTTTGTAAATGCTTTTATATAATTAAGCCAGCCATACTGAAACTAAAATATACTCAACCTTATATACCTTCTTGTTGTAAAACTATGAATAAGAGTATAAATACCACAGTTAATAATATACCTAAAAGATTGTAACACAAAATATGCTTTTAAGTTACCAAAGCAAGTAACAAGATCAGAAAACCAGGCTTCTAAATCATGGTTTTCAGTTACACAAAGAGTAACAAGCTAACTAAAATCGATCAAAATATGCTAATAAAATTAAAATAAAACAAGTCATACTGCAGCACTAAGGAGTACACTTTTTTCTGTTGCTTTCGGAAATAAAAAATGCTAATGCTAATAAAACAGTTTAAATTCCTACAGCTGCACACTTATAATATTTAAAAGTTTGTTTTACTACTTTGTGGCTGCTTTCAGGTGGATGAGAAAAGTAGGCTGCAAAATATTAGCTGTATTTTCTTTTGAGAAAGTTAATTTTCTAACGAATCTATAATTTGCAGTGACTTGGTTCTTACTAGCACTCAATTTTAACTTCCACTGTACACTGTTGCTGCTCCCATGGTGCAACAGGATAGAATTCATAAGAAATTTACAAAACAAAAGACACAAAGAAATTAAGGAAGACCAAACTCGCACACTGAAGTGTTTACATTTCCTCATACTCACCTGAAAACCCTGGCGTTAATGCTGCCATTTTCCTGGCTAGGCCTTCCTTATCTAGGGACAAGTCCAATTTCAGAGGACGCAGATGGACTTTGAAAATGGAAGCCCTGCCTTTGATATCTGGGGGCCCTATTGAAAACAAAGGGAAAATATTATGGCTGTCAGTTCTAGGCACCTATATCCTTTCTATGCCTACTGTCTTAAATTACGTTCTGATGTTATCTCTACTAAAAGTAAAGAATAAAATTGCAAATTGATAATATGGAGAAAAGGACCAAAAAACACAAGGTAAAAAGTCAGTCAAATTCAGGGTCATGGTGAGCTGGAGACAATGACAGAAGGGCAGGATACACCCCAGACAGGATGCCAATCCACTGACTATAGACTATATACAGACACCCATTCACCTAGACGGCATACCTAGGATTATCGTGGAGTGTGGGAGGAAACCGACGCACCCAACGAAAACCCATGTGGGCATGGGAGAGAGCTTGCCAACTTTATAATTAAGCACAGCAAGCAATAACTGAAGCTAGGAAAAAGCTGTGACAACACTAATCACCATGTCAGTAGGCTACTCTCATCACTCTCAGAGTGAATTATTTTAATTTCCAATATTCTTTATCAAAGGGGCAACTTTGATTGTAGACACTGATGAAGATAAAGAGTCAATTGAAACATTAGGTCTTTATTCAGCTATTTATAACTAGGAGCTATATAATAAAGAAAAATAAAATGAAAATAACTTTGATGGCAGGGTTGGTGCAATGGGACGCACGAGTAGCCATCGTCTTTCAAAAGTTCATAACTTTGACTGAACTTAATTTGTCGAAAATTTTTAACCTAAGATGTTTAATATTGTAACAATGAAAAAAATGCCAATAACATGTACCAATATATATCTGTCTGTCAAAACGTCCAGGCCGCAGAAGGGCAGGATCTAGAATGTCTGGTCTGTTCGTTCCTGCCAACACTACCACATTTGTTGTAGTGTTAAATCCTGAGGAGAAAAGAGTGGTTTATGTTAACAACAAAACTGATTAGTTATAAAGCTTGAAACTCAGTGAGGTCAGCTAAATTCCACGCTGTTTCTGAGTCTGTACAGGAAAAGAAAGGTCTGTACTAAAGCCCTGGAATACAACTTCAGCTCTTTATGCATGTCACCAAAACGCTGCACAACAGCAGATTAGGACATTATTTAAGAGTTGTAATGTACACAGAATAATCCACTTCTTTCAAATTAAAAAAAAAATGCTCATTTTAGTTTAGAAAACACAGACTCTGCCAGTTCGCATTTATCTAGAATTCATTTGTTTTTCTGAAGTTCACCCAAAAGGTGACTAATTCCAAACTTTCAGCCTGTTTTTTCACAAACTAAAAGAAAAGCTCTTAAACAGCACAGAAAGCCAGTGAGTCCCAATAGTACAGGAAATAAAGTTCACAATTTTTACTGGCAGTCTAATGTTCAACAAAATGACAAACATCTCTGAGGAGCAACTGTTTCCAATTTCTAGGCACATGAGTTGATAGGCAATCTACAATTGCAAAGCAGGATTTTCCTTGATATAAAATTCATGAAAATATATATTTTTGTATACACTTCTACGTGTTACTTAGTTGGCAGACTATATGGTCTTGCTTTTTCTACAACATCCCTTGTTCTTAAGCATTTTGTGACTTATGTAGAAACAGTTCATACAATTAGACTGTATAAAAAACTTAATTCCTTTTCATTCCATCTCTTTAAAAAACGAACCTAAAAAAGAATGCTAGATTATGTATTAAGTTCCATGCTTTCCTGCTGCTGACTGCTTTTTCCTCACCACACCCTTCCCCTCAGCTTTTTAACCCTTGACATCTGCTCTCACCATCCATTTCCACCAGCAGCTGATTCAGAGTATTCTCCTGCTCGCTCTGTCCTCCGAAATTTCCCCTGCCTCTCTTTCGACCCACTGCATCGATTTCATCAATAAAGAGGATGCACGGGGCATTCTTGCGGGCCAACACAAAGAGGTCTCGAACCTGCAACACAAAAAATAGTTTTAGAAGAGCTGAAACGTGCTTTTGAGAGCAATTCATAGTACTGATTGGCAATTAGGACCGTCATGCTTTATTGACTTTTTCACTTCATAAATACAATAATACACCGATTTAAAAAAAAATATATTTAAACCAGCACTGTCCTATAAGATGAGTTACATTTTGACTTACTCTCTCAGTAGAACTGTTTAAATAATTACTATATTTATCCTGAAGTAGTCAAAATAGGACTTACAGGAGTATTTTAGCTTGCTGAAATGACTGAATTTGTATTGCTGCTTAACTGCTTTTGGAGAGAAATCATTTTCAGCACTAGATGACACTAAATCATACAGAATAATTCATTGCTGACTGAATGAATGCAATCATCTTTTTCAGGTTTAATAAATTTTCCTGTAATCACCTGCAGCTCAATAAGAACTACACACGTTTAGCAACGAAGTAACTGAAGCAACCGAAGTACCCGCACTTCATGGATGGCTCATTAACCATCTGGAGGTAAAAATCAATGATCACTTAACTGCCTGGAGTGACATAGCAGTCCAAGGTATGGTTTTATAACAATTCTGTTTGTCTACATGAATTTTGACAACAAGCCTTTCCAAAGTGCTCAATGGGCTGTGGAAGAGCCATTTAAAAATATTTACTATGTTAGTGGAATTAACCTTCATTTAGGACTATATTTTCTATTACACATATGCAGTGTTCAGTAAAATGATTTCATAAAAATATATTACAGATACAGTACAAGTTACTTGTGCTAGGGATAACTTTAAATTAATAAGACGTTCAGAGAAAATGTTTTAAAGTGGCAATTACTTTAAATAGTAACTACACAAAGAACAAACCTCACTGTGACTTAAAATAATTTCCCCCAAAACGTGTTACTTTTAGAAAGTAAATCACTTAATCAAGCAACTCATAATGGATTTCTTAATAGATTTCTTTTTAAAACTAACTCTCCCAAGAACTGATCATATAGCACACATGTATACAGGTGTATTGCGTATCAGTGAAAAAACATATTAAACTTTTTCCATCTGTAAGTATATTTCAACTAACTGCCTGTTTAGAGTTTTCACTAAGCTTGTTTCATTCCCTTTTTTGTCTGGCTCAGTATCTAGTTCTCTTCCTACGTCTGAGCTATCGGGTCATTCGACATCTCAGTGTGCTGACACGGCGGATTCCCACTGAGGTCAGCAAACACTGAGTCAGGAGTCTTTCTCTACAGCTGATCCTCTGTCCCGCTTCCTTATCATCTCTAGTTTGCTCACCCACCCGCCCTCCATCATTCAGATGTATAATACAGACTTCTAACCATTCATCTACAGCGAGGGTTTAAACTATTCGCCTGACTGCAGACGCTAGGCAAAATAACAGAACGTAACGATCATAACCTATGCTTATATTAGAGATGGAATTGATATATTTTACTTGAAATAAAAACAGATATTCATGTTCCAACATAGTCTCTTTTAATCTCACAATCTCTACAGAAACTTTCACGCCCAGCAGTGGATTTTAGTCATGGTGCTAATCAAGGCAATTTATTCACATAAGCGGTAAACATCAACTTACCCGTGCCGGCCCTACACCCACAAACATCTCTAGGAACTCTGACCCATTCACGGTGATGAAAGGCACATTGGCCTCCCCGGCTGTTGCTTTTGCCAAGAGAGTCTTTCCTGTGCCTGGAGGTCCTGTCAGAATAGCACCCTATAAACAGCAGAGATATGTCAATGTATACACTGGCCATGACAACAGAACATCGTACTTTTATCTGTACTACAAATTAAATGATTGCGAGTAACAAACAATATTGAGGATAAGGAGTGGGGAAAGTATGGCTACATCTCTCTAATTTCTGGATTTTTGCTACCTTTGCTTCCCTGATAATATTATTAAGAACATTTGAATGATGTATTGAAAAATGCAATTTTGCAAGCAAAATGGGATCCCAGTGTGTTCTAGAAACCAAAAAGAGCACACAAGCACTAGGCAGGATATGAGTACTGCGGTGTAAATGAACTGTATATACTTGACTAAATATGTGGGTTTTATTGTTACAAACATAGGGTTAAACCTTTTTGGACAGGACCTAAGCTTCACACCTTGGGGATTTTGGCCCCTAAGTCTTGGTACTGTTTGGGGTTCTTCAGGAAATTCACAAACTCCATGATCTCGAGCTTCGCCTCTTCACACCCCGCGACGTCTTTGAACTTGACATCGATCTCATCCCTCAAAACCTTGGCGGTCGTCTCCCCCACGCTGAAGAGGCCTCCCATCCCGCGGCCAGACCGCCCGCCCCCGGCGGGGCCCCTCCGCAGCGTGTACAGCAGGAAGCCGATGATGAGCACCGTGGGCAGCATGCTGAGCAGGAAGGAGCTGCAGGAGACAGGAGCAGGGCTGCAGCGGTGAGCGTTCGCAAGTGAACATAGCGCCCATTAGAATAAAAATTGCAAGCATCTGTGCTAAGAATTATAACTGACAGAAAATACATGAATTCTGGGTACAGAAACCCACGAGACTCAGTTTCTAAGAGATCTGCTGCATGGCAGTGGAATGCCCTGCATCCCAGTATCTTTCACAAAGTGGTCAATGTTTGTTGACCTTAAACACTGAGAAGGATATTAGGCCACAGATCTTCCAGATGAACTAGAGGGAGGCCAGTGAAGGATCTGTGTATTAACAGGATTTTAAAATCAAAGCAATATTTATAATGTAACCAATGTTACAAAAAAAACGTTACCTGCTGCATTAAAGCATTCAATGATGATTCAAAGACTTTTTGAAACGTTGGTAAGATTGAGGACCATTTTATGATCAGTATTCCTATAACCTACAGTGGACAGCATTACCAGGAATTTGGAAACCCAAGCTAGAAACTTTACTCCTTTTAGAGACCGCACTGACAATTTTTCATAAATCTGACAATTACTGGTATGTTTTGGTTAAGTAAAAAATAACAGAAACTTCCATTTTAAGATCAATGCTTTTCTTGGCAGTGTAATAGACCGGTTAAAATACACTCAAGAGTCCTTAAAACTCCCACTCTAAAGTTCAGTTTTGTGGCTCTTTCTTTGTTGCTGCTAAACTCTTTCAGATGTGGAACTATAGACTGAGACTTGCTAGAAATCAAAACCTTTCAACCAAACAGGTGTCACAACAAAACTTGATTTACTTGTTTACTTGTGGTAAAGAAACTGAACAAAAAGTGGATAGTGTCCTGTTCTTCTCACGAAGAAAGATTTTTAGCTTGTTGTTAACTTTTAAAGGGATTTAAAATACATTACAATTACAAAGTACGAAGGTATTACAAAATGATTAATCAAGATTAATTTCACAATGTAATTAAAAGGTTCTTTATCTAGCCATTCCAAAATTTAAGACACTTTAAATCTAAATCAGTTAAATCTTCATTCACTGGTGAGATAAGACTACCCAATAAATGCGATAGAGAAACCACATTATGTGTTCATCTTGAAACTGAAGGAACAGGAGGAAGCAACTTCCATTCATCAGCTTCCCAAAATGACGGTGTTAATACTTCCTACCTTACATGGATATAAGAAAAAAAAACTGGCAGCAAAAGTAACAGAGACTTCTCCTTAAAATACTGCTCTAGCTAAGTGGTCCGCTCCTGTTAACCAGTTGATAAATTCACAGAGAACAGAGAACTTCAGCTTTATCACAAATTTCTAAGTGTGGCTTCCTCAGCCACACTAACAAAAGCACATCTGGGGGCCTGAGAGGATGTGAGTAAGCCTTTGAACCGTCTCCTAGGTTGTAAAGAACTTCCCTTATAAGGGAGGGATTTGTCCAGTAAAACAGTTGCTGAAAGGGTCTTCAGCTCAGTAACATGGGATTTGTGTACTTATGGCTCCACCTACAGGACTTCTCAAAAGTGTTGAGCAATACTTGCCCTGCAAACACACAAAAGCCCTTATCACCTGCCCCATCCTATACCTCTCTCTACCCCACTTTAAAAGATGAACTTTAGTATTGTTCTACAATAAAAATGATTAGCTTTGTCTATACTGACCCGGACTATGTGTGCACAAGTATTACAGTCAGTAAATGTATTGAGTGTATGTTCTCTTGAATCAAAAGACATTTAACAAAGCTATTCTAACACAGGAAGACATATTCGCACTGTTTCTCCAATATTTAGGATGTCCTCTATTTTCGCCTGTTACTGGTTTTTCAGCCCCTAAAATCTTGTGGGAAGAACATCTTAATTTTCCTTGTGTACTGTACTTCCTTTACCTCCAACAAACTGAAGAGGTGGTATGCTGTCACTTTCTTTCAGTTTGTACTTAAAATCACAAATGGATTCAACTGATTTTTTTTTAAACCAATCAAATTGAAAACCGTGCATTATCGGTGTAGTAAATTTGGAATGTGAAATTCCGACTGATGAGGCTTTAAGCAGTGCAAACTCTTTTTTTTCTTTTGACACAATTACAGATATTAACTAATTATTAAAATAAATTATGCTTTGTTAAATATCCTCAACTACATTCCGGTCTTTTTCATATATTTAAAACAAAGCTAATCAATCAGGGATGGCACATTCCTCTTGGCACTCCGCAAGCTGATAGAGAGACAGAGTCTCAGAAAATGCCCTGTTGTGGACTGAAGCCTCACCCATCGCTCTCAGTAGAGTAGACCACAGGCAGCTTGTTCTCCCCCTCAATACCCATCTCCAGCTGCGCTGTCTCCAGGTTCCGTTCAAACGTGTCCACACTGCCAATGTTGAACCACACATATTGCTGTAGAGAAAAAAAAAAGTCACACAGTGAAACTAACCTAACAAATCAATAAATCTTAAACAAATAATACCCACAACATAGAGCAGGGGTTCCCAAGTCGAGGCTTGGTAGACTTGCCTAAGCCCCTTTGTACTATATGTCTCTTTAAACCAGCAACACCTTGCAAGAGGGATAGAGCGGTTCACCCGTTCAAATTCAGCCAATGAGTTCACTAGAGCTGTTAAAAGCTGTGCTGCAATTAAAGACTGCAAATATGGTAAGAACATACGAAAGGCTACACATAAAAGTAGGCCTTTAGACCCATCCAACCTCTGTGATAGTTAGTAAACACAGTGGCCCTCCAGTACTGGATTTGGACAAGAACATTTGAAACAGCGCACAGTCAGTGTTCATCTGTGAGTTTTTTTACATAATGGACATGTTCTTTAACATCACTTTAACATCACTTCATTAGCCCTGTACAATTTCTTGCATTAGGAATTTGTCTTTTCGCATACCCCAGCTTGCTCTCCATGAGACACAGACACACAGACACGGAGAGAGAAGCTTGGGGTCAGAGCGCAGAGTCAGCCATTGTACAGCGCCCCTGGAGCAGTTGGGGTTAAGGGCCTTGCTCAGGGGCCCAACGGAGTAGGATTCCTCTGCCGGCTGCGGGATTTGAACCGGCAGCACTTCCATCCACAGAGCCACCGCTCTGCCCATTTCACATTTCTTAATGTGTAAAAAATGCAAATGGCCCTTTTAACAAGATCCAAGTTATAATGCTCCCCAGATGTTTTCACATCTCTTCCCCAATTACATAGAAATAAAAACATCATAAAGCTAAATATGTTACAAATTGGATAATGTAATAAGTAATGTAACAGAAGAGTCTGACACTCCCGAGGGGGGGGGGGTAATTTTAGAAAATGCAGTGTTATTTCAAACTGTCCTCATTACTCACTCTCATAATGAGCTGCTCTTCTATGTACTATCTCTAAGGCTCCACAGTTTATTAAGGTGCAGAACTTAACTGAATTTCAGACGGAGGCTAATTAAAGCCCCACACAGTCTTAAGACAAACTCTTGAATTATCAGACATACTGTTTGCCTATTTTGTAACTGCTTCTGTATATTGTCGAGATGCAGACAATAATAAATTAATATCTACTTTGTTCCAATTGACACCATTTGTGTACAACACAAAGTATGTTTTAGATGAAAAAATTACAGTTTCGGTCCCACTTCCATAATCCATGTAACCTATAATCTATTAATTTAATCACACTTTAATTCCTCAATCTTTGTTTTAATTACTTTAACTGATTTGTACTCCACCTACATCAAATGTTTCAGTTTCATAATACAAGAGAAAACTGAATTGATGTTTACGCTGCACATTTCTAAGATTTTATAAAGTACACTGTTTCAGACTTTTACAATAAGGAAGCTCAAAAATGCATTGAGTTTCATTAATGGCATTTGCAAATTGATTTTTATGGCGAGGAGAAAATGGACCTGTTGATTTCCCTTAACCTTGTACAACAATTAAAACACTAGCAGTTTTAAACTGGGAGTATATATAATAGAAAGACTACTTACCCCATCAACTGGTAGTTTGCCAGGGGAAAATATCACTCTCACATAGCGCTTGTTTATGACTTCTAGTCTGTCAACCTGTCAAGTGAAAGAAAAATTATTTTGTTCACTTACAGTGTATATCATCTTAGCTCACTTTTACACACCAATTTAAGCAGGCACCCTTACCCTCTAGTAATTTTCACATTAAAATGTCAAGTTCATGCAGATAATGAATGATCGCAGAGCATTTTCACACCCATTAAATGCATATTACTTCATTCATTTCAGTTTGGAGGCTGGCCTCGTGCGTTTGCAGGACCTGAGGCTCAAACTCAGTCAGAAAGTCTGTATTTACAGAAATAAACACCAGTGAAAAGCAGAGAATTCCAATGCTTTTGCCCTGGTTTTGATGTTGCAAGACCGTTTAAATATGGAGTACATAAAAAGAGGAATACAAAAATCATTTCTACACTTACAACACCCTTTGAGAGATAATTATTGACAAAATCTTTCCAGGTGACCTCCCTGCCTGCATTTCTGAAGAAAAAGTAGTAGGCAAAAACAGCCCAAAATGCTGCTCCTCCCATGAAATACAGACGAAAGTCCCTGTCGTCCCATGGGACGTCTCCCTGAATACACAAGAAAAAAACAGGCAAGGTTAGGGAACTGTAATTAGACTGTTTCAGTTAATTTGAGAATGAAGGCTTTTCTTAGCAAAAGTTAAAAAAAAAGATTAGTCTTTTCAAGACCCCTCCGACAGCACTCGTCCATTTGAAGAACGATCCAGTAGTTCATTGCCTACGCTATCTGCACCTTTGGACAAAAATGTAGTGAGAGGTGGGATGAGTAGACTTGTGCATGGCAACCCAACAATGAGTTCTAGGTGGAATGCTTTTAAGGAAACTGGCTGCTTGCTCCCTGAAATTTGCAGTCAACCGATCTGGATTTGCTCACCTCTTTGCATCGCACTTCGACTTAACGCTTGGATATCATGATCCTGGAGTATGCACGTCCGCCCACTGTTGCTCTTTGCTATTGATGTCTTTCCCTCAGAGTTCCATACTAACATCATCTTGGACACCAGTGCTTGGAAAACATCCGCAAGTTCAGCTCCTGCCAAACGCGCCCCAGCGATCACGCCTCTGTCAGTGTTACTGAAGTCTCCTTTTGCAGCCATACTAGCTATAATTATAGGAAACCAGGCCAGTCTGGCATTTTCATACATGACCCTAACCATGCTGGACTGTTATTTGCTTAATTAATGCATGAGCCACACCCTTATGTGTGCTCTTACTCACAATAAACTGACCATGGAGTCCCTCATTTATCCAGGTGTTGCCCGCATATATCACTTAGTTTGGGGTTGTACTGAAGAGAGTATATGATTTTGTTTGTGCTTTAGTGTTAAGTGGCTGTTAAGAAACATTCACGTCTTGGGTAGAATAACCTGGAGGCAAAACTCTAAACTCTACATAAAAAATATGTCCAGGAGGTTTCCTTGACTAACAATAAAAAAGGGACTTATAAGTCTTTGGGACTCTAGAGGCTGATAAACCCATAACAATGACAGTCCTATCACAATGTGCCACAATGTTTAACAGCAAGAAGCTGAACACCTTATAAAGTAACAATATAAGCTACAAACTGGAAATTAAAGACCTATGCACTTTGTATGAAGTTTTTAAGATTGTATTAAGATTTTAATAACACTTGATATCCTGTTGAAGTAGTAAGTTTAAATTCAACATCCTGAAATAAATACTTAAGTATATTGTATTTTAATGACGACCTAAATGCTGTAAAACGGTTGATACAGTAAGCCTGGGGGTAGGGGTTACACTTATACTATACAGTGAAATGTACTTAGAATCAAGATCACTTTACGTGTAAATGTGGAACTACAAATCAAACGCAAATATACATTTTTAAAACTGGATGTTACGCAGTCCAGCTTCTGACTCTCGCATCATGTTATTTTCTGCTTAATAAATGCTTCCACTTATAGGCTTTCATTCAGCAGTTCATGTGTGTAGAAGACCTTTATCTGCGTATCCCTCACCTTTTGCAGTCGTGTCCACCACTTTGACTCGTCCTTCCTCCCTCCTCTCTTCCCTCCTCCTCCTCCTCCTCCTCCTCCTCCCCCCCCACTGTTCCCTGAAGATTTCTGTGAATTGGAAGGTTTGGCCTCTGAAATTGGAAATAAACAGATATGAAGTTGGTGCATGAAAATGTTCATCACCAGCAGACAAGTTGTTAACATGAATCTTCCTCCTTCTTGCACAATTCAGTAATAGTAATAAACATAATTCCTACTCCTGATGCCTTTAGACAGGTTGTCAAAAATAATGTGATAATTACTGTATGGTGTACGAGTCCATTTTTATTGGAAAAGCAAAAGCAAATTAAAGGCTATTCAATGATGTTCAGATTGGCTGTTCTCTGTAGATTCTCAGACCTTTCCATTACTAAACTAGTTTCTGGGATAAATCAGAGATGTTTTGTCTTATGCAGGCAATATCTATTCTTTTAAAAGAGATCAAGAGAGAGCAGGGAACAACTTTTGCATCATACTAACATGAACATTTAGTTGAAGGACAAGGTTAAATAGCCATCAAACATGTGCTATTGCTACAGTTTAGAAACCAGTGAGTGACAGAGCCTGCAAAAAGTGAAATGAATTGAAATTAGATGGAGACACAGCAAGCACCAAGACATTCCTCCTGCATAATGTTAACAGCATAAGGTTGTGGGTTCAAGTACCACATACATGAGCAAGTGTAGTTACATGTCCTTCTGTATAATGGGTAAAAATGTATCTCTCATTTGAGAAATGCATGAATCAAATAAATCAATAAAAACATAAAACTAAAACAGCAACCCTAAGAGCTTACATTTTGTGTGTCAATTATGTGACAAATGTGTAACAAATATTGAAAAGGTGCAAACAATTTAATCTGACAACCAATGATATGATTTTTGTTAATTAAACATGACCAAAATGTGAATTTGTAGACTTGCTCTTTTGGACTTTATTTTTTCTCTGCACCTTTGACCTCCTAAGTTAATGACTTTCTAAAATAAATACAGATTGACAGTTCTAAAAACATTTTGTTCAAGATGGCTTGTGAGAACGAATTTTAGTAATCAATCAAAAAGAGCATGTTTAGAAAAAGGTTTGTGCTACAATTTCAATTTATATGAATACATTGTTTTTGTGCTATGACCTTTGAATTGTTCTGTTTTTCTCTGGCATTTGAGCTACACACTATATTATTTTAAAAATACAGTTGTCTCACAAGTCAAGTCTCCCATGAAAAAGTGGAGTGCTCATGGCCAGTTATCAGCTCATAAATCTTTGTTTTTTGGCTCCTAGCATTAGTTATATACAGTATATATGTCAGTAACAATGCTACAATCCAAACTAAATCCAGACTAAATGGTAAACGCTATGATTTACTGTTGGCTAAAAAAGAAAGCAAATAGCAGTTTTTCATTTTGTTAGGAAGGTTATCCAGAGGTCACAAGGAACGAGAACATTATTTTTTAAGAAACTTCTGGGCTGCTGTAAATATTTCCTTGGGGGAAGAATGCTTCATTACGGTTAGTGGAGCCAGAAAAATTAGAAACAAATGTATTAAAAAGACAAAACCAAAGGAGGATTTTAGAATTTGAGAAGCAAATGGAGAAGGTTAAAGAAAGACAGTAGATTAATGTCTGGTCACTGTTAATCAGCAATCTTACATGCCACCAAACATGTTGTATATTGTAAAACTTCATTACAATAGAATCATCAGTGCCTATTCGGTACAGATTAAAATGTCACATTAAAGCTGGCTTAGCACCATATCATATTTTTATATAATGGTGGTATAATTCCAAGTTGTTTACTGCAATTGCAACACAAGCAAAAAAAAAACTGTAAAAATGATCATTGCAAGGGTACTGGGTGAACATCTAGCCAAGAAAACGCTCACTTGCACTTTTACAGTAATAGTTTTTTAATAATACCACATTGATCCATCAACATCAATTTAAATATCAGTTTAAGGGTTACAGTTTTAGAATACTTACATCTTGTACACAGTCATGATCTGTGAATCAAATCTGCTATGGCAACTGAATGTTTTTTATCCTTTTGCATGTATGTAGACAATTTTGCAACACAATTTGTAAGTTTTAACATGATTATTGAATTTTCCTGCAATGACGGGCTGTGGGGATGGAACCTTTTTAGCCCTGAACAGAGAAAACTACAAACGAACCCGATTATACAGATATTCAAAATCATCAAAAGTTCTGAAAGTCAGCCCATCTGATTTCTTCAGAATGAATAGTGAAAGACAAACCAGAGGAAATAAGTGGAAACTACGTGGAAGTGCATTAAAACCAAGATCAAGAGGCACATCTTTACCTAAAGGGTTGTGGGAGTATGGAACAAGCTATCCAGACATGTTGCTGAAGCTCTATCTTCTTTCAAAAAACAGTTTAATCCAGGGATAAGGTCCGTGGATCAATCTACCAAATGGGCTAGATGGGCCTCTATTCATACATAACAGTCCTTTATATTCTTATATACCTCACACATTTACTTCCATATTCCATAATTTCCTTTGCATTAAGCTTAACTTTCACTCTCAGTGCTTTACCATTTCATTTCCAAGATATACGATAGCAAAGGATTGTACATTCTTCCACACTGGCCCTACACTTTGTCACTGTCTCCAAATAGTTCTGCATAAAAACAGATTTCGGAATTTTGAGAAACAGAAATAACCATGCCAGTGCAAGTGTACCTTTAGCGCCATTGTTCATTCCTTCTGATTCACTGCTCTTCTTGCTGTTTTTTCCATTAGGAAAGTACTTCTCAAATCCTAGAAAAAAATGGTTCTTTTTGATCCAGCTGGCAAGATCAAGACATTATCTAAACATCATTGAAACACATTTCCCTTAATGCTGCACGTAAATTTCTTACAGTGATGACATGGTTATGAGACTAATAAAGCCTCTTCGGATGTTTGCAAATAATAAATATGTCCAGCACTTTAAAACAAAATGATGCTTCTAATCAGAAAGTAATCAGGATAAAAGAAAGCACTCTTGAAATGCATATAAAACACGTAGTTAAGAATGGTAAGGCACCTTGCCTTCACTCCTATCAATTACTAGCAGCCACAACTAATATAATAAGAGTGACACATCCTACAACACTTGAGAACTGATAGCTTCAACTTTTATTCATTCACAATCACAAGTAACTAGCTTTCCCAATGAGGACTTGCATCCCGTCACTAATCTCAGTTTGTAAACAGTTGGACAATACGAGAAAGGCCTCAGCTGGGTACCTGCCCGGATACCAGTACAAAATTGTTTTTTCTTCTGTGAACTTGAACAGCAATGACTGTACCTTTTGGAGGTCTTGAGCACAGCCGTCTATAGGCACCAATTACATTTGCTATTAATGTTCTTCTGTCCACTGCAACATCCCTGCTTTCTTGCCCCAAGACCTTACAAGGAAAGGATCACAAAATATTAGAGAAGGCACAGCCAACAAAGTCCTTTAAAACTCACTTCTGTCTTCTTCATGCTTAATTGCCACCCTGTCATTTGCTTTGTGATACAGAGCCAAAAGCAACATAACAGCTGACAGTACAAACATACAAAAAATCATTACAATAAAATTCAAAGGCATAACACAAGACAGACTGGCAATTACACAAAGGACACCATGTGGAACAAATTCATGCTTTATGATGAAGAGTACGTGCTATGTTCTGTTAACCGACTGTATGTTCTTTTAGTGCATACTGAGACATGGAAAAAATAACTATTTTTAAGCAATTTTAGGTCAAGCAACAAAGATGCACTTCAAATTCAAATGACATTTTAATCATGTAGATTAAGCAGGAAAGCAAAAGGTTATTTGAACTTGAAGTGCATCTTTAAGGTAAACTTTAAGGTAATCTTTAAGGTGACCTGCCTCCTTATTCATAGCTTATTTCAACACTACATTTTGTTTGTAACATGTAGTATATACTGTATAACTGACAAGTGTTCTGAAGAAGGGAGTGGCAATATCTTCACTCAGCACTGGAAGGTATTTCTTTATTGGCTCACAGCACCACCGTGAAGCATTACACAATGGCAAGAACACAAACTCCCAGCCACGCTCTCCCAACAGTGCACCTCAGACCCCTCCCTCACTCAAATCATTCCTCAAACAGGTACAGAGGTGAAAGACTCCCCTACCTACCCCCACACATCACACACAAACTCTCTTAACAGGTTAGAGCACAAAATCAGAGCAGCAGCACCTCAACGCAACACAACAGCTTTGTGTTGAACTAGGCAATACAGCAGCTCACTCTCATCCTTGGCTGCCATAATGTTTGCCAATACATTCCAAGGCTACTATCAAACTGCTTCTCTCCAGGGGGCCCACAGCCAGTACAATCCTGACAACCCAGCCTGTGCAGTGTAAGTAAAATACACCTGCACCAGGCCTAACTACTAACATATGGCATCACACAACCAGACAAATAATGAACAAATCAGAAATGTTAACAAAAAAGACAAACAAAAATCTAAGGCAGTTTTACAAATCTCTGGAAAATAAGCAAAATCCTTTATCATCACAGAATCTATACTTAAATGCACCCTTCCTTTGTGCTACGTGATGCTGCAAACAAAACAACTGCTTCCCTGCCACACTGTGAAATTTATTTACAGAAATTTGAAGTGCATCCAGCTGGTGTCTGAAGGAAAAGGTATTTATCTGTTTTTACATACAATGTAAAACTTCAGTACAAGGAAAATGCCATAAGATGCAGTGGGTTGCTTCCACTGCATCTGGTTTGAGAGTATCACATGGTTACATTCAATACCACAGGTACAGGGTGAGACTGAAACGTTATCTTGAAAATGTCGGAAGACATCCAACACTCCCCTATGTAAGGCCTAAGTTTATCTAACCTTCAAACCTCCAGATTCACCTCCACATGTTTTTAAAGAGCCAAGTGAATTCGAATAGATGAAACGATGATCAAGATGTTTTCCTTTTAAAATTAATATTTTAATTTTCCCAGCCTGATTTACTCCATCTCACAATCTGCTGCCGATTCAAGATCATATATAAATATTATATTAATATAATTCTTGGTTGTTATTGGCACCTGGAGCATTTGAGAAGGTGTTTTGCAAAATCTGGTTGTTATTGGCACCTGGAGCATTTAAGAAGGTGTTATTGCAAAATCTGGTTATTTTAACTACATTTTAATAAAGAGGCTAAGGTGTTAACATCTGCCAGGAACCATAAAAAACATGGATCCTAAATTATTTTTCACATTATCAAAAACTGCATTGCTTCAAACGTACCTGTGATGTAACCGTTACTTAACAATGTCACATGAAGGCCTGTGCTGTATTAACCACGTTTCTTTATACAATAATACGACACACGACGATCCTTGTTGCAATAGTAAACTCGGATGAGGTGACTTATACAATCATCGTATCCACACAAAAATCTCGGACCCACATAAAACAGGTGCTAGCGTTACAAGAACTTACCAGCCTTCTGCTACATGTGACGTTGTTAGGAGAAAACAAGCTTTTGAAAAGATTCCTACAGCCTTTAGACAGAAGAAGATAACGATGGGCCATCCTGCTGATTTCGTTTTAGTTGTCTAAATTTTTACCATTAAGAAATAAAAATCTGTGTTATTCGATTGTCCTACTACACTAAGACTTTTTCCTCCATTCCTCTCCGCCATTCTCAACATAACAATACGTCATCACGTCCGTCCACCAACACGCTGTGACGTATTTCGCCATAGGTTGCGTAAACACGAAGTGCTGAGTCACTGTAGAATAGAATACAGCTGTGTATGATTCAGCAGAAATACGAAAGCTTACAAATTTGAGTGCCATATTTGTGTTTAACGATTCATGGAAAGCATTTGACGTTTGTTCGATCGTCAATAAGGTTTTAATAATTCTGATTTCTATTGGTGTGGTAGGTCTATTTTGGTTCTTTTATCAGTGTATAAAAGATCTCGAGATACCTCCAAGAGCAATATTGTTTAATTCAAATAGAGCTATGATCATTTGTAACTACACCGTATTTTCTAGCTACAACTCGCATACCAACATGGAAATAGATTTCAATTTTTGCTTATTAGGTATAAACTGGATAATTACACTTAAAGCAAACAAATTTATGACGAAGTAATCTGTAATTAATTTTAAAACACAATTTAACGCAGTTACGTTTTAACATGGCAGGTAATTTTCGGGGAAAAAAAACTCTAATCAACGCAAAACCTATAAATAGAACAATCTGAACAATCCGGATTGATCGTAGAAATGCCAGTGTGTTGTCGACAAACTATTCTTTGAATCTTCATACACTATAGTTGTATATGTTTAAGGAATGGCTTATTTTAGAACAAAGCTGTTATTTTGAGAACAATTGCATTTTACATGTGCCTGCGTTGTGAAAATAGCCATTCTAGAATTGTATTGTTCAACGCAGTTGAGAAAGTAAAATGATAAATCACCCTTCTTTACAGTATGTAACGACTTTATCTACAGTACCAGTTCCTTTATTTTACTTGAAGCAAGAATTTCAACAGAAGTGACAACACCTTCCTGCCACAAGATGGGAATGTAGGCCCACCTTTTCGTAGGTTCGTCGATTATAGTAGTTGGAAATAGCTGCCACTAATGGTCATAAAGTAAAAGGCTACATATCGTTTTTTAATGTTTTTTTTTTATTTTACTAAGCAAGTTAAAAATTACCAAAGTATAAGGAATAAGACCTCTTAGACTCAATACATTTTTATATTTCTAATTCTCTGTCAGTAAAGAACTTTAGAATTCAAGAGGTCAAAAATAATCATTTGGTTGCTTAAAGCATGCCATTAAGCCTTTTCTGAACAGATCTCATAGAGTCAACTGCTACTGCAAATCCCCAGAGAGTTTTTGTCAGGCCCCCATGACTCTATGTGCAAAAAAATAAAGTAGTTTATGGAGACATCTTTTGGACTGCCTTTGCAATTATACCTTTGAAGACTTTGAATAAATGCATCAGTACCTCAGAAAAGTGCATAGATCATTGCAGTCCAGGTGTCCTGATGAGTGTCATGAAGAGCTATCAATTAAGTATCTCAATCATTACAGGGTTCTTTTAAAATAATTTTTAATAATTATTTTTAAAATATCTTTGAAGGAAAGACAAGGTATATTCTTCAATATCAGAAAGACTACAAGATAGAATGATATGCCGTAAAAGCCTGATATATACTGTATGATGATTTTTGTTTCGTGTTCTACACCACATCACTAAACAGTATAAGACCTTGAACGGACCAATTATAGATAACGAAAAGAGTATGCCAGATTTCCAGATAAACATCAGGTGATCAATACACAAATGTGTACTGAGTAAGAAACTGATAATAAACCTCAGAGTTAACAGGGGCTCTACTCAGAGCAGGAGAGAAGTGTTACAAGGTCTAGCAGCTCTTAAAGAAAGTATGTTTCCTGGGTCTGACTGTAATGTCCCTAACACACTTAAAGAAATAAAATATACCATATGTAAGCCCTTAATTAAATCCTTAATAATGATTAAATTGCTGATTCAAAACAGACACATTCAAATTTAAGCACCAAAAGAAAATTGCATCTCAAAATCTAATATGATCTAATCTAGTATAATTAATCTGAGATAAGGACACAAAGTGAACCGGACAGTAAACACCTCTCCTGTATTTCTATAAAAGTTAGAAGTGCATTTAAGTTATTAAAGTTATGTATTTATTTAAAGTAAGTATTGCTGTTGATCTTAATCTTTTTTTAATTAACTTGTTAAAGTTTTATTTTTTATCAAGTGGAATTGGTCTAAATTATCTAAATGGAAACATTTAGATTTCCAGAAGGATACTGTTAAAATTACGCCCTTATGGTTAATTAACAAAGATAAAGCTGTGGGAAATTATGTTAACATGAATACAGATTTAGGATGGGTTAATTTCTAGAAAACAGAATACTGACAACGGGAAAGACCTTAGATTGGGCAGAGTGTACCGTATGTGATGAGTATTCATTCTTAAGTCCCAATTTGTGACATTAAGTCCAGTGCTCTTCCTGATTAAGATCAATTATCTAAAATACTGTAATCACTAAGTAAGGGAAACAAACACAACATATATGCTGTTTGGGACTGGGTATACATCAGGCAAATTAAATTTAATTTTGATAAGGGCAAAGTGCTACATTCCAGTTGCAAAAACACATACATTCTAAATAACAAATGAAAAACTTTGGCTGCTTCCTGTTATTGTAAAGAAGAATTTGCCAATCATTGGACTGTTCCCCCACTAATGGGGAATGTGTGCTGGGTTTAGACCATCATGATATGCAATAGTGTTACCCTGTTAAGGGCAGCTGCATCACACCATTTTCTAACCTGACCTCACCAGTTAAGTAAGGAGAGGTCTCATCAGTACTGGAATAGAAGATGTTCAAAGAAAACCAGGCTGCTACTGTTAATTGGTGTTAGTGGATCAGCTGGTGACACTGTGCTGTAGGAGGTGTTGTATTGTGGATGAGATATTAAATTGAGTTCCTGACTATTGAGTCATTAAAGCCCCCATAACACTATTTGTAAGACTAGGGGTATCCATTTCTATGTCTAAATTCCACTCTGAGGTTTCACAATTTGATCTACCCAAAGTTTGCCCTTAATTTAGCCAGCAAAACACTTCCTGGTCTCCTGTGTAGTGGTGATACTGGCACATAGTGACTGCTTCATCATCCAGACCATTGGCTTGTGGATAAAATGGAAACCTTCCCATATGTAATAGGCTTTGGGAAAGCACTATAGAAATTCAATTAATGATTCATATGCAAGTATTGTGATGTGATTATGTTGATTCATCATTATCCTACATTACATATAGTGTGTACCTTGATGATGTGGGTACACCATTTAAGTCATGCAATGCATGAGTAAAAATGTATTTAGAATGTTATGTGCAGTTTTTATCAATGTTTTCAGCAAAAATAAACTGCTGTCCAGGAAACAGTTAAAGGAGCAATCAAATGAATTGATGCCATACACAGAATAAAAGAAAATAACCTCCTTGAATTAAGGAGATTAGAAAGGGATTTGACTTTTCATTTTGACTCCATTCAGCTTTCCAATAAGCATGGCTTTTATTACAAAATAAAAGTTGAATCCCTCTATAACGATTAGACATATTTTTTTAATGCAAATGTGAAACAAAGAAATAGTTAAAATTCAAGATTAGTGTTGCTACAGGAAGTTATCATATATTTCTAACCGGGAGCTCAAGTCTTCTGCTGGTACACACTCTTTCAGGAGCCGTAGAAATTGGTCAACATGTAATTGACTCCAAATGTATTAGTGAAGTAAAATGAATAATGGTGATACTTGTACTAATTTGCTGGACCCTGAAAGATAATATAGGACTGAAACTGTTAAAAGAACAAGATATACATACAGCAATATGCAAAACTCCACAATCTTAAGAAATTGCATATTATACAGGGTCCTCTGTTATAAACACTTAGGAAGCTAAAATCCAGTTCTTTCCTCTGACGATTCAAGCCTGTTTTGAATATCAGGCCCATTGCAAAAAATTACACCATAAAGTAGTTTCCCACCCTTCGGCTTTTTTTGGTTTTAATCATTTTTTTTTCATGAGTCTAGTATACAAGTGAAGTACTGTAGCAGGATTTGTATCCCAAACATTCCACAAGCCCTCTTTCTGTCCTCTTTTTATCCTCCGAGTCTGGGCAAACCCTTCACAGTGCCTGAAACAGATTTATGGATAGACTTTTTGGTGGCCATTCAAGAACATTTAGCTTGTTGTCTTCGACCCTGTTTTCTAAATGCCCTTTCAGTTGCTTTAGAAGTTTAGAAGTATGTTTTACATTGACATCTTCTTGTACGTATGTATTTTAAATTCATACAGCTGGAAGTGCCCAAACGTTTCCACCTGGACATATTAACGTATTATATTTCAGTGCCTTAGAACTCGTAGTCACCAGTTGTTACAGAGGTACAGAACGAGCAGCCATCTGAGCTCACATCCAGAAAGAAAGCACACCCCTGAAGGTGAAGTAAAGAGGTTAACACCCCAGGCAAGGTGCCTCCCACAGAGATTCAGCTCATCTGGCCTGTTTCATTTTGATGTCATTTCATAGCTTGTGAATGGAAGCTTCCAGATTTTCAGTACATAAATCCATGTGACACCCCCAGATAAAATATCTGTAAACACCACTTGCACAGGGAAAAGGTTTAACAAGAAAAACTAAAACCAGCAGGAGATTTCTTTTCCAAGCTTTTATAAGAGGTTTCACTGCACCCCTGCCTGCAAGGTGAAGGCTTTTTCTGAAAAGCACTTTCTGATACCTCTTTACACTAAAAAGGTTATAAGACTTAAGAGTTTGTCTGACATCATAATCTAAAATGTTCCTAGACTACTGCTTTTTTATTTTTTTAAATCAGGATTTAAAATCAATCAATAACTGATACAGTTGAAGTTGCATTTGAAAATCATAGTTAATGGAGATATTATTTTATTACTTAAATGTCAGTACTCAACAAATACACTGTATTTTCTATAGTAAAAAAAAACAGAAGAACTCACTGCCTTGAAAAGAAAACTTATTCCTTCTGGCGGTCCGTGAGATTGATAATACTCAGACAAACTAAGTTTCATTCTATACAGTATATCAAGAATTATGAGTGCCATACCGCCTTCTAATCTTTAGATTTAAGTTATTTTGATGATTAAAAGCTAAAATATACTAGATACTTTGAATTCAACTACATGTGTGGGATAGTTTGCAATGTTTTGTGTGAAATTTATTTTATCATTTATTAAAGTGATTATAGTGTCAGGGAGGGAGCGTGCAAATCATTCAAATGAGGGAAGAAAATAATGTGTCCTTTGTGCTTTTATTCTTTTCTTATGCCCCCTCCCCTCAACCAAGTGACACAAAGCAAAGTCTGTGAACTTGCAAAAATAAAAAAAAAACTGCATGACTGTGTGAGGTGCTACTTAGAGACAAAGGGGCTGGTCAACAGAGGAGGCAGCTTGCAAAAGGAGGCGGAACTATGCGACTCCAGTATGAAAAAGGAGCTTTCAGTGTTCTGACTTAGAGCTCAGTACTTGTGAAAGCAAGCGCAGAGCACTGTAGCAGGAGAACTTCATTCAGAAGGAAAGTGCATGTCGAATCCTTCAAGGCGCACAGCATGCAAAGCCGACACGGAGAGAAAGAAACTGAGTGCGTTTCGGCTATTTCCAGAGCAAAGCAGGCACAGCAGCTCCTCATTGCTGAATGGCAGCTCTCCAAAATGACTGAGTTTGTTTCAGAAAGACATGCATTGTGCTGCTCTTGAATGGGTTGTCCATGCCAAGTGGATGTTCTGACTGCAGGCAATGCTAGTCTGGAGAAGTTGTGTTCTCAGGTGGCTGGGGGTGAGGATTTTCAGGAAAACCACCTTCTTGTTCGTACTCTTCTGGTTCGCCTTTTGGATTTTTGTCAATGGTTTAGTGTTCATGCACAGGACCATCTTCTCTGACTTCTGCACTGATGAGAAAAGTAAAAGGATTCTGGAGAGAGTGGTAGGAGTTTTACTTTTTTTCTGCAAACCAATAACCAATTCGCGGAAATTCGCTTTACTATGAGAGGCCAGTTAAAGGCAATAGTCCTCAGTATTGCCAGTTAAAATAAAATAGCCATGGCACATGTGATTTTTTTTTAGTTTTAGAATAGTCTTACAATTACTGATTATGGAGACTTCCTTTGAATGAAATACAGGCACGATGCTTAAACAAATAAAATGGGATAATTTTGCTTTGTGATAAATATGCTTTACACCATAGATTGTCATATCATCCAGTAACAGTTCGTGTGAAAAAGTGCTTCTTGTAGAACAGGTCAAAATCCAGTTTCTTCTCCTGTTTCTCTTCCATCTGTGGTAAATATTGTTCTGAAATCTGTAATCTAATCTATTGTATATGAGCACAGATCATCTACTACCATGATCACATTAAGAACAGGTTGTGTAATTCATCTTGTTTTTGTCTCTTATAATAAATGTGCACAGTGTATGTTAAACATACTTTAGTAGTTTCATGCAACTGCTTCACAGCCATTCACACCTTTATGAACAGAACAATGTTTTAACATTGTACCTGAATTCTATGATGAACAATGTGGACCAAGTAGCAACACAACATTATGGAATCATGCCTCATTAGGATTTCTTGTGGACAGAAACGTACAGCAACAATGAAATTTACAGGACGAAATGCAGGAAGGGCAGCACTGAGGAGAGTCATTAGCTTTGCTGTCTCACATAGCTGGGTCCCTTGGTTCAATTCCATTTTGAGGTGCTATCTGCATGGAGTCTGTATGTTCTCTTTATGTTCATATGGGCTTTTGTTGGGTGCTCCGACACAGATATATTGGTAGGTGAACTGCCTTCTGGGAAAATTGGCCCTGGTGTGAGTGTTTGCATGTTTGTGTTTGGGTCTCTTTGAGTGTGTGTGTTTGAAGCTGCCCTACAATGGACTGGTGTCCTGTCCAGGGTATACTCCACTTTGCACCCACTGCTTGCCAGGATAGGGAATATTGTTAATATTGTTACTTATAAACCTCTGAAAATAGACCAATCAGTTACTATACTAAAATTAAAGTAAACTACAGATGTGAGGGATCTATCACATTAATTTAATGAACATTTCTGTCTAAACAACAGTTTCTGTTAATAGTTTACAAACACAATGATCATTTACTATTGATAATTCGACACTTACAGTCCTGTGTGCAAGGTTTTTACACAAAATTACGCCTAAAGAAGCCCAGAAAACCTTATGAAGTGTAATGTCCGAAGTGTATTTTTAGTTTGTGCTTGACAAATATAAAAAATAAAGTATAAAGACTCCAGACTCCCGAAGTTACAAAATCAAACCACTTCATGAAGAACAATCATCAAAATAGACCTTAGAAGTACTGTAATAACAAGAAACTATTAAGACAAATCAAATTATTCCTTCAAATCATCAAATTAAAAAGTCTTTAAATAAAACTACATTTAGGGTCACATTGAAAGAATTGTGACTCTTTGCTACCCGTTATGCAAGACAAAGTAATTATATTTATAGTACAAAAAAGATCAGAGCAGAAATTGAATCTAAAAGTAAAAATTTCACCAGAAATTGCAGTTACAGCAAACAGTAAACAAAGTTAAGAAAATAATCATTTTTACTTAAACATTTTCCTCAAAAATCAGGTGTACTGTGTAGATTACAGTTAGAAACAGTGGATTAAACTCTTTATTGGAGCAGAAACAAAATATCCTTGCTAAATGACATTGCATTAATTACCTTGTTAGAATACAGCAAAAACGATAAAGAAGTTTTGCAAAAAGTTCAAATTTAAGAAAGGATGCAATGAAACTCCTTAATGAAAATGAAGAATGATACTTAATGGTAGCCTATCAAAGAAAAAGATAGGAGAGCAGCCAAGACCTTGTAATGAATTGAATGACAGCATCTTTTAGGAATGTATTGATAGGACGGTTAGAGAAATAGTCAGGTCATTCAGAAGCAGGGAGTCAACATGGGAATACGTCAGGGATCAATTACTAAGGTCAAAGAAAAAGGCAAACATATGATCAACAGAGCAGAACTACAGTATGTAAGACAATTAAAACTAATGTTCAGAGACTGTGTTGTACAAGTATCCAGTAATATATGTGAATGTCTTTTTCAAAACGGGGCTTTTGAAAGTTAGATCTCATTGCTTTTTTAGTTTTTGTAACTTACTGTATAATATTGTTTATAAGGCTTATGTAACCTTTTAAATTTATCAGATGTGATAGTTTCCCTGGAGAGATGATTCTGAATACAATAGTATCATATAATGTACAGCACAGTGGTGCAGTGGTTAGCATTGGTATCTCAAAGCGCTGGGGCCCTGGATTTAAGTCAGGACCTGGGGTGCTGTATGTATGGAGTTTGTATGTCATCCCCATGTTTCCTCCAGGTGCTTCTGTTTCCTCTCATAGTCCAAAGACATATTAGTGGCTTCTGGTAAAAGTTGGCCCTATTATCAGTGTGTGTGCATGCTTGCGTCTGTGTGTTCCCTGAGATGGACTGGTGTCCCATCCAGGGTGTATCCCGCCTTGAGTCCATTGCTTGCCAGGAAAGACTCCGGCTAACCCCCATCCCTGTCCTGAATAAAGTGGATAGAAAATGGATGGATGGATAGTATAACATAGCAATCAATGAAGTAACTCAACAGATATTCTGTGTGTCCAATATTTATATAAATAGGTACAGCTGGAACAATTTGTTTAGACAAGTGATGTGCTGATTGTCAAAAAATATCAAATATCATCACCACACAAATCCTCCTGTATGTCATCAGTCACAAACAAATTTGGATTCTGCAGTAACATAATCTCACCACATCTAATCCAAGTTTTGCAGCTGCTTAGAAGATTTATAAAGGGAAAAGAAATAAGCCAAACTCTTACGGCATATTTAGCAAAAGTATTTATTGCCCAAAATACTATTTTGCCATAATTTCACTAAGAGTTTATTGAAATACTTAGTAATTGTTTTTCTATTTTCCAATAAAACATGTCTTGACAATTGCATATGGGAGTTTCCTCTCTAATACTGTATACAAACATGCATTATGATTTCAATACAAAAACAAAGTGTCCAAGATACCCAGTGTCATAGACAGAAGCTTCTAAATAAAAAAGCAAATGGGCACAAGTAGCTGTTTCTCTCAGTTCAGGTTCTGAGGCCTTGTAAGCAAAAGGCTTATGTTGCTGCCTGATGTTGGCCTGAATTCCTGAATTCCTGAACGCAGTGACAAGGAATAGAATTATTCAGGATCCTCTTTTAGAAACCTTCATAGTGCTGCATGTGTTTTTGTTATCTAAACAGAAAGCAGAAAAATGTGAATACTTTGGCTTACTTTAAAATTTATATTTTCTTTAAAATTCAATTTTTCCAAGCACTATGTAGGTTCAGACAGATGGGTGTTTTTTTTCAGTTCCACCATAAATCCTGGCATACATACTGTATAAGAAATTCTCTTATTCAGAAGCATGTTATAAAAAAGAGAACATTGAAGCAACAGTACATTTACCAAAATGTTTTTTTCAATTTAAATTTAAATTTAATTTTTTCAATTTTTTTTAAATACCAGATCAGTCTTAACAATAACGTGGATAATTTATGTCAACCCAAGGTACCAAAAGATGTGAAAGCTGGGAGATAATATACTCAGAAGCAAAATCTAATACAACAGTTTTCTTTTTAAAAGTAGCAATGAAAATGAATACCATCTTCGGGTGTTTTATACTACAAGCAGAAATACAACTGATGTTTTTTTTGTTAAAAAAAGTAAAATAACTAGCCACCCCAAATAATTAATAGTGAACAAAAAATCTTTATATTAAATTACTATCACACCTTTTAAAAACAGGGATATATGAAATATGAAATATATACTCTGAAATGTGGTCAATTTAATGGCAATGGCTATGTAACTTGGAATTTAATTAAATGAATTGTATTATGCTGTTGGCAAATGAAGTTGGCTGCAATTGCTCCTCTGATAGATGAACAAATGAAAATTCAGACTCCCAAATACCTAAACTGGTAAAGAACATAATCCAACTCAAGGCTGAATACTATATCTTTGACACTAGCTGACTGTGACTGGTGGTCCCCTAAGAAAGGTGCAGAATCAGTAAAGCATTCACCAGGGTAAGGGGTTGACATTACTCCACCAACTTTAGGATTCATACAACTTCCTAGCCACCTGTAGACTTGCAGTGATCTAGCAATATGCCTCCGCGTGTTGCTCTCCAAACAGTAGTCCTCTGTGAAACTTCTAGCTTGTGAAAAGATGAATATTGAATAGGTGGGCTGGTCTTCGTGCCCTTAATCATTATCCCTGTACGGGACAGGAGGTGTTGCTGGAAGCAGAGACATAAACAAAACAACTGGTGATTCCAGATTGAGTCAGTAAAAGAACAACATGCACAGAAGCATTTCATGGGAAAATAACATGGAGAAGGATTCACATTTAATCGATCAATCTTTTCCTTCTATAGAGCTTTTCAATTAAGAGTATTCTGAAGACACTTAACATAAATTTTACACAGTACATATAAAAAAGACTGTAAACAGAAAAAATGCAAAAACAAATGTATAAACGTGCAATTAAAAAATAGATTAAGAGTTGGCAGACAGAGTTAATAGACAGAGTTGGAATTTCAAAGCAACAGAGGCTTCATATTTAATATTGTCAAAATTTTAATTTTTTTATTAAATCCCTGATAATGTAACATACTGTATTTGATAGCAAAGTGCTTAAAATTACTTTTTTTAATTTTTCTTTGAAATGCATCCTTTTGAGTTTTCAATTATTACACAGTTAACTGAAAAAATACTATTTACTGTTATTTGTATTGTCCAAATCACATTTTCGTTTCCTAACTGATTTTTAGTCAACATTTAACAATCATTTGTTTATTTGTCTTTAAGTTAAATGCCAGCTAATTTTGTTCTACAAGAAAACTAAATCCCTGTTTATTTTGTCTATAGTAACGTAAGAGTAATATTTTAACCTAGGCATTTTATTTTATGTACAATGTGTTTATTGGTTTTTCAGGAAAAACAAATATATTACATGGTACCATATACAATAATGAACAAAAATCATGGCACAAAGGACTTGGTACCTAAACTGTATAAATCCAGCAATAATATAAAAACAAGAAGAAAGGAGACTAACGTTTGGAGTTAATTTAAAGATAAAATCAATAACCGAGTCTGGAGGGAAATCAGGGAAATGGACTGGTCAAATTTCACATTTTAAGTATTTGTGTTTTTTATGGGTGAGATACCTAGGAACAGTTCTGCAGGTTTATGTAACACATATTTACAGTATAGAACAAAATGAAAAATTTCAGCCAAGGTTTTAGTACCTTCTTCAGAATACTGTACTGTGTTAAAATGGAAAAGCATATTATCATATACATATTGCCAGGTTCTTAACTAATTGAGGTTGGGCTGGGTGATCAGTTTTAATCAGACAGGAAAGCTAAGTTTGTACTGTACAGTATCTAAAACACTATTAACTTTTTAATTTCAAGGTGAAAGGTGGGATATACTGTTATGTGTGAAGAATTAAATAATGCTGTTTCTTATATTTTAAGCATTCAATCTTGGAATGCAGTAAAATGTTAGTTTTGGAAATAAAGTCTGGTGTCCTGCCCAGGAAGAGAGAAGTTATGTGCTCTCTGATCCAGCTTGTACCGTATGTTTTGAGGAAAATACTGATTGATTACCGTGACCCGCAAGAGAGGTGGCTTGGCGGCTTGGAGGTGACAGATGAATCGACAAATTAGCTGTAATATATATTATAGTATTACCTGGCACTCAAGAAAACAAGAAATACCATTAAAATAATTTTGCCCTAATCAATCCAGTAATCTTATTTCTTGAAGAATCCCAGAAAAACGCAGGATCATTTTCACATTTTCAGTTGTCATTTCATGTACTTGTAGCAACAAGTCAGTACTTTTGGACCCCAGAGTTAACTTTGTGAAGAATTTCAATTCAATGTCCCTTATAGTTTCTGCTATTGAAAATAATGAGTTCCTTTAACCTACCTGTATACAACATTTCTTTGAGACATTTGGCTTTGCTGGTTTTTAAAATCTTTCATGCATAACTCTCATCTCAGGAGTCTAAATAATATCTTACCAGTGCAAGGCATGTCATTTTAACATTAATTGATTAAATTTCTACACTCTCCACTTTCTAATCCAAGAACTCTATTGGTCATTTTAATTTGTCCCCACATTGTCTAGCTAATGACAAAGAAAGATCAAAACGGATACTTCAGTAATTACAGTGCCTCCCATTTGAACTAGTATACCTTAAAACTGATTTTCCACATCTTTGCCCTGTCCTAAATATTGCCATTCAGAATGAAACATGAATATTTCAATGTTTCAGTTTTTTTTAACAAGGCACTGCTGTTGGAGAGAATCATTGTAGATGTGATGCATTGAATGGTACTGGTTGTATTATAAACAGCTACTGTATGTTCTTCTTGGAATAAAGGCAAGAACACTGTAAAGTTCCCAGATTCCCAGAATTTCCAGATTATTAATGTTTGTCTAGGAAAAATGTCTAAGGTGCATTCTCTGAAATGGGCTTTTTTATTTCAACACGCTTCAACATATCTGGCATTGCTGAGGAAATTGAATACAGCCATTTTTTACTTTGTTGAATTCTTCACATACCACTACAGACCAGCACTGAAAGAGTCGTTCTGTAATAATCAAAAAGGACTCTAATAAAGAATCACAAGAAAACACTTGATTCCCGTAAGCAAGATTTAAAAAAAGAGAAAGTTTGACCATATGCATCATTAAATTCTAAATTAAGAGTGTTGGAATGGTTCAGCACACTAGAAAATAATTTTTTTATAGGATGTTCCTTGTTCATAATCAGCTATGTTCCAGTGTGAGTCAGGATTCATGCTAAAAATTCTATAAATCTATAAAAAAAATTGATATAAAAATTCTATAAATAAGAAGTTAAGAGGTCTGGGAGTTTGATGTTTGGAAGAAAAGTATTATTTTCAAGATTGCACAAAGGCAAGGCTTCAATTCTGTTGTAAACAAGTAAAAGAAAATTACTTTTGTAGAATTCATCTCATTTATCTCTTATTTTGAGAAAATTTAATTACAATGCGAATCTCCAAAAGCAAAAGTAAAGGTTTATTCTTTGCTGAAATAAGAAGAAAAGAAACACAACATTTCAGCTGTGGATTTACATACGTTCCGGTGCCTTATCAGCATTAATGACCTTTGGTTTCATTCATTTGACCATTCTTTCCATTTCCGTGTGAATCAACACTGAAGGCAGCTGCTTTAAAACACACCAGGAAATCCAAAACAAGTGTAACAAATCCCAAACTGGCAGAGGAACTACTTTTACACAGATGAGATGCTATTACACAGATGAGATGCTATTTCATGTCACCACAGTAATATTTAATAGCACGAGACAAAAAGAGGGAACAAATTCCTCTTATTCTTTGAATTTTTTTTCCCAGTATATTCATTACTTGATTGCAAAAGAACATTTAATCAGGCCAACAGGACACTTTTGGAGCTACAAGTGGTAAGAATGTATTACTTGTTTTGACTGAACCTACTGTACAATGTCTATGCCCTGATACAAATTTGTAACCAGAAATTCCTTCATTAACATCAAGGCTTGATTTCTGAAGCTCTTTACCCTGTGGACTCCTTAACGTGTGAACGTGTGAATCAATCTATAACTTTGAGTGGTTGCAATCAATGCAAACGACAAATGTGTATGAATTTGTATTGTGAATACACTTTCCCCTGCAGCGTAATAAGACAAGAAAGTTCAGATCAAAACAGCCATAATAAATCAGAATCAATAATATTGATCAAAGCCTTGCACAATTACAATGAGCTGCCAATATACAGAAATCATGTAACTGCAGCAAATGGCCACGAACGAAATGAAACTCAATCACATCTGTATGTAATAGTTTGGCTTTGTGCATCACTCTGGTAAACTATATAGAGTTGCAGTTCTCTGCAAGACCTACCATGTACCTTTCTTGGATTTCTTGAAATATTTTAGCCTGACAGGGCTAAACCAGTTTAATCATATTATTCAATGGCCATCTTCTGAATCAACAGTACAACATGAACAAGAGTACACAATTGTAAATTACAGAGGCGTGCACTTAAAACTTAGGAATGGAGAGACTTTGTCAGCTAGAAAAGCTGGAGAGCAGTAGTGGTGGGTGGCATTACTATTCAGACAACAGCCATAGTCAAGATTCTGGGAATCACACCTGATCCTTTTGAGCCTCATGTGAAAAATTTGATTAAGAATTATTTTTTCACCTTTGAAATATCTCATGCATTAAGCAATTTCTATCAATGTCCGATGCTGAGCACCTGATTCATGCATTTATAACATCAAGGCTTGATTTTTTCAACTCTTTGCCCTATGAGCTCCTTAACACTCTTCCAGGTAAGTCGGAATATGTCCAAAACTCTACAGCTGGACTTCTAACTCGTACCAGACCGTGGCAGCATATTAGTCCTACATTTAAGTCTCTACAGTGGTTGCCTATTAAGTCAAATATTCAAAATAAGATCTTGTAACTGAGTTTCGGGGTTTTAAATAATCTGTTTCCATCATATACAGTAGCATATTTCAGAAATCCCTCATGTTTACATGAAGCCTCCCTCCATTCAGTTAAGGTTGGTCCTTTGCTCAGTGAACCTGGGACTAAATCTCGGACGTTTGGTGACCATGCTTTTCTGTTTTCTGCTCTGTTCTTATGGAATGCACTTTCTCCAACTCTTTGAGAGAAAAATTATTTGCCTCTTTTCAAATCTAAACTTTAACTTTTATCTTTTTTAACTAGGGCCTATGTCTGACTGCCTCACAGTTTATCATGCGTGTTCTCTTTTTTTTTAATTGTATTTATTTCTCTTTTTCTTCTTTATCACCATGTACAGCATCTTTGGAAATTTGCTTTAGAAATGAAAAGTATATTTTATTACTTTACTTTCTTTGTCATTATTACTTTCTTTCTCAGCAAGGTTGTGCGAGTCTGTAACAAGCTACCCACCCCTTTTAGTTCAACAAATATCTGATGAGATACTTGGACCAATTTACTATTAACTACCAAACAGTCTAGATGGTCCAAATTGCATCCTCTTATTTGTAATCTTCCTTAGGTTCGGATGGTCAAAGGGAATGTTGAATCTTCTCCTGATTCCCTTATTTGTGCTCATTTTAATTCAAAAGAGACCTATACAGAAGACCAAAGTATTGCAGAATTTAGGTAATTGAGAATTGTCCTATCAAAATTATGTTCAAATCGCATTCGCCCAAACAATTTTGACTGAAAGTGGTCACAACTGTATTTGGTGTCAACATTCATCATTGTCGCCTTTTGTTTTTATTTTAGTGTGATCAATACAAGGAGGGAATTCTCACTGGGGACCTGTGTGAAGATCTGTGTGAGAGCCAGAAAGTGGAGTACAAGAGGTGTCTTTATTATGAAAATGGTAAAAAGGTTATTGAGGCAGACTGGCGTGGGCTTCCCATCATCCTCAAATCCAAGCTGGAAAACTTCTCTGCCTATGAGACCTTTGGCCTACTGGATTATCAGGAAATGCACGAAATCTCCACAATGGATATTGTGTTTTACACTGCGATGGAGATTAAAAGTTCTTTAGGCCTTGAACTGAAAAATACCACTGTGCCCAAGCTGTGGACCAAACATCTCGAAGAAAGAGTAGAACCCTACTCCAAGGCTGAGCTCGCCTCTATGTGGTCACTGCTCCAGCAGGAAGAGTACACATTTTTCAAAATCTTACAGGACCTGAGCAAACATGTGGTCAAAGTCCTTGGCTCCTGTGGACACTTCTACGCTGTGGAGCACCTCATAGCTGGGCACACGTGGAACCAGAACCTCTTCTGTCTTGAAGAACTGCTTGACTCATCAAGGGTGACACAAAAGAGGAGAGCTTTAAGAGAGGCCATCCATAAAATTGCACTCAGTTTCTTAGACATGGTCTCCCACTTCGAAAACGATTTCTCTTACAAGCTTCACCTCTGTGACGTAAAGCCAGAAAATTTTGCTATTAGAAAAGACCTTACGGTAAGTGTAATCAGAGGAGCTGCACCGCTCTGTTTAACCCTTCAAACCCTTGTGAAAGGAATACAGTAATATGGAACCTTCTTGTTTTGCAATTCCCGCAATTAAGTGCTGCTAATCTTCTAAGCTTCTTATTCCAGCATTAAAAGTTCTCTTTTTGTCCTGACAAAAATAACTCCAAAAAATATAGCAGCCCACTTATTATCTTGGCCTCCAAAAAAAAAACTTTTTCCAGCTTTGTTTATAATTTAAGTCAATAAGGGATCTTGCTTGCAGGTATCACAATCTTGTTAGGGGACCTTGAGGTGTTTATGTTTGTCTGCCTTCTCAGTTCTCACAAACCTAACTGACTACTCGCATTTCTAGTAAACAAACCATATAAATAGCGATATTATTTAATCATATATATTTGCGTGTGCATAAATGAGCATCTCTATTATGGAAAGGTGGTACAAGATGGTTCGTAGTCATTTGCCCTCCACCAGTGCACACCTCTTTCCCTTTCTTTGCACACCTGGCATGTGAGGGGGTGTCATGAAACTAAAGCCTCTTTTCTTTGTCTGTAGTCATTAGCTTTAAATTGAACATGATTTAAATTATTTATCATTATTAAAAATATTACATTATTAATTACTTTTATCAAGGGCGCAACATTATGGGAGGCACAACAAATTTCTCTTACACTCAAATTTCTTTAACTAAACATAGTTATCATTGGAGCTGCCATAAGTGCCATATAAAAAAAGTATATAATTAAAATTCTCAAAACTGACACACCGGGATAAGGTAAACCTAGTTCCCTGTTTTTCAGCTTTTCTTTTTTTGCTTCATTTCACTCTCAGGCTTTCAATGTCCTCCCAGTTACATTGATCCTGTAATGTCCTTGCCTGGAGCTGAAAACATTAGGAGTTGCAACTTCTCAATTAATTTGCTATTCAGCTAAACTCTTCATTATTTGATCTGCATATGGAAAGAGAGAGGATGAATTTAAATTAAATTGTCAAGAAGTACAAAAAGTATAAACTGTTTACTACTATTTGTATATTGCTATTTACATTTTACAGTTACAAGAGCACAGATGGCTTTACAAACTCAGATGAAATCTGTTCTAAATGTATAATATCTTGATGATTTTCACTCTGCTATCACTTCATTTTGGTTAATCACTAGGTTTTACAGTACCATTTAGTTGGCTGTACATATTAAAAATATTATCACCTGTAGCAATATGATACAATTAAACCACCCTAACTAGCACTAACTATTGAAATTAATATATTCAAAACTGTTTCTCTTGTCTGCTTTTGTTCTGTTTTCTTTTTAAAGCTCTTTAATTCTACTTGATTCTAATTATTAAATTAGAATTCTAATAATTATTATTTTATTATTTTATCTAATCTAATTATTTTACTTCTGTATACACCAGTTTACCAAATTCATGTGTCCATTGAATACTTGAAACTGCATCTACAAGTCAAATCAGATCCATCTAACATATTCATTTAATTAAAGTTACTGTAAATTAACTTGATATTCAATGCCATTTTTGGAACCTTGGATCAGATTTAAAAAGTCAAAAAGACATAGTAGTGCAGGCAGTTGCAGTATGTGATTCAATAATAGACTTCCGGAGCCATTCAAAGACACTTCACCTGTGAACAATGTGAGCTACTTGAGCAGATTGAGACCAAAATGGGCTCCCCTGGGCTTGTGATCTGGCTTGCTGATCTGCTCAACAATACACATTTAACAGTATTGGAAAGACTACTAAGAATGCTCTTTTCACAAGACAGTCTACAAGTCACTGTAAGAGGGGGAGGGAGACTTCAACCATAGAGGAAGAGGTAGCCATAGGCCATAATTGCATGGAAGGGTATGCACCTCCTAACAGAAGCCGTATGTCCAGAAGTTTCTGTATTCAACCTTGTCCAGGATTTACTGGAGTCAAGTCTGAGATCTCTGATAACTGGGAGAAAAATGAGACAATTGAGAGGCCCAGGGACATGTGGAAACCTAATTCCACTGGTAAAAGGCAGGGAGTGATTGTAGGGGTCCAGACAGATGTGAAGGCCAGACAGTGCCCAAGTTCAAAGGAGTCTTGTATGATCTTTTGCCTGCATTCAGTCCTGGTTTTAGACTTTCCTGAGAGAGTGCACAGGCTTCTGGCGAGAGCTGGGGTGGACTCAGCCACAATGGTCCATTTTTGGAATAAATTGTGTCCTGGAAATAAACCTCTCAAGGAAGCCACGAGAGAGAGTTCTCACCTGAGTAAGGTCTTTATTTCAATATTGCAATATTGGGAGCCCTGCTGTCACTCTGCAGAGTGCATCAGAGACTCAACTTGCTAAAGGCAGCACAGGCTTTTTATAAAGATGTTGTAATGCAGTGGAAAGTACAGAACTTTGTCCCTTCTAATACTTCTCCTTTCCTTAGGACAAAACAGATTACATCATAGAAACGAAAGAAGAAGCGCCAATATATATTTTGCAAAGCTTAGCAGTTACCCTCGGCTAATTTAGTAATCTAGACAGTACGTACTGTGTTTACAAACTGTCTTCTAAAAATCTGCACGTAGCACAGCAGTTACATCCTTGTTATATATTTTCCTAAAGCTCTTTACATTTTAACAATCAATTTACTTATTAGATTTCCATTTCAATTGCTTAGAAAAAGGTAAGATGACAAGTCTGCAAATACAAAGCTTTAGATTGTAAACCTCAGAGCAGAATTCTCAAGAACCAAGAGCAATCGCACATGGCTGAAAGATTGCTAGAGAGAAGACAGCTTTCATTTTATTGTACCTATTGAAGATACGTCTTGACCAAATGGGACCTGTACAAGTGGAATGCAGTGCACCGGAGGGAGAGCGATTTATTGGAGTAGCGTCTGCATAGAGTACTTGAGGAGCTTTAAATTATGGGGCTGAGAAGCACAGAACTTAGAACAGGCCAAATCTGTTGGGATCAAGAAAACCAACACTACAACACTGAGAATGTTTAAAACAAATAACCTATCAATTAAGTAATTTCTTACATTTTTATGCCTTAGGCTTAGAAGTGTAAGGAATAAAATGCAATAATTCCAGGTTGTGACACTGTGATAACTAAAACATAGCTAGAGGAAATTGAGAATGATACATTTAAAAGTAATTGATATTCTGTAGAAAGACGGGCTAGACAGAATGGCTGGTGGGGAAGAGTACTGTACTGTATCACAAAATAACTCTGAAGTTAGGGAATAGAAGCAGAAGGGTACAATAGTTTGAAATCTTTATGGAATACACTGGAGTTTTAGCAGAGAATGCTCTTTTTACTATCTGTGTACTCTCATTGTTTACCGGCCAATATTGAATGAGTCAGGCGGGGCATTAAGTAGGCATGTCATATTATATAGAGGTATAACTAGTATATACCAAGCACATTGCAATATTCATTACCATAACTCATAGTGACTGTATGCTCCTTAAAGATAACCATTAACCTGAAATTTGGTATGGATATCTGTCATAAACACTCCAATGGGGTTGCTTGTCCAAGGCTCACTTGACGCTACCAGTCTGGGCTTCTTTCATGAGCTGAACTGAAAATGACAGAGTGAATTACATGGTCATCACTTTACCACCAGGGTTTTATTTTGGATTTAAGAAAGAAAGATGAATGCAATACAGAATAAAACAAACTCTGGGTTTGTCATTTAATTTTGATCCCCATCATTTTGTCCTTTGGTAAAGAAGCTAGACAC